>NC_142168.1:73723326-73985438 GCF_029865625.1 Vigna umbellata | reverse complement strand
ATCTACACACACACTAACACACACCCACCCACACAAAACACACGCAAAAAAAAATCAACAAGCACACACTCGCACATACACACTATGAATTAGGGTGCGTGTTTGTTCATGCATGCGTTTGGGTGAGTGTTTCTGTGTACGATAGTGCGTGTGGGCGTTCGTCCACGCATGCGTGTGCACGTGCATTCATTCGTTTGTGTGTGTGGGCATGAGAGGGAAAAAGTGCGTGGGTGGGCGGTTTTGCAAGCATTCGTGTGTGGGAAGGAGTGTTGCATACATGCATATGTGCATGCATGCGAAAGTTCGTGACTTCGTGCTACCCACACACACACATCCCCAAACACAACCCATAAAAACACACCCATCTACAGACACATATCTACACACACACTAACACACACCCACCCACACAAAACACACACACTATGAATTAGGGTGTGTGTCTGTTCATGCATGCGTTTGTGTGAGTACTTGTGTGTACGAGATTGCGTGTATGGGTGTGCGTCCACACATGCGTGTGCACGTGCATTCATTTGTCCGTGTGTGTGGGCATGAGCGCGCAAACGTGTGTGGGTGGGCGGTTTTGCAAGCATATGAGTGTGGGAAGGAGTTCTGCATACGTGCATATGTGTGTGACACGAATGTTCATGCGTGCGAAGTTTCGTGACTTCGTGCAACCCACACACACATCCCCAAACACAACCCATAAAAACTCACCCATCTAAAGACACAAATCTACACACACACACCCACACAAAACACACACACACACATAAACAAACACACCCATACACACACTATGAATTAGGGTGTGTGTCTGTACATGCATGCGTTTGTGCGAGTGTTTGTGCTTATGAGAGTGTGTGTATGGGTGTGCATCCACGAATGTGTGTGCACGTGCATTCATTTGTCCGTGTGTGTGGGCATGAGCGGGCAAACGCGCGTGGGTAGGCGGTTTTTCAAGCATATGTGTATGGGAAGAAGTGTTGCGTACATGCATATGTGCATGCGAATGTCTGTGACACGAATGTGGTTGCGTGCGAAGGTTCGTGACTTCGTGCAAGCGAGTGACTATGCACGCGCCGCACGTGCGTGAGTATATGTGTGTGAGCGTGCATGACTACGTGCGCACGTGCGTGCATACATGTGTACCTTGCATGCGAGATTGTGTTTATGGATGTGTATGCGTAAGGGAGGACATGGATGCACGTGTGTGTGGGCATGCCTGTGTGGGTGAGTGTGAGGCCATGCATTTTTGCGTTAGTGTTTGCACGGGCTTGCGAATGAGCGTGTCGGTCGGCACACCTGTGTGCTTGTGTTCGTGTAGAAATGGTGTTAAAAGGATGTACAAAAAATGTTGAAAGCGTGTACAAAAGATGTACAAAGGATGTAGAAAAGATGTACAAAAAGTTTTGAAAGCGTGTACAAAGAATGTACAAAGGATGTAGAAAGAATGTACAAAGGGTGTACTAAAGTGTCGCATATACATAGAATAAAAACCCAAATATCAACACACACATATACTCACACACACAACACAAAAACACACACACACTCAAACACACAAAAGCACACAAACACACTCACACACACACACAGAGATAACATAGACACATACACATACACACACATGTATATTCACACAGATACACATACACTTACACACACGTATTGTACACACACACACCCACCTAAACCCACCCCCTTACTAACAGACACATTGACACACACAATAACACACACGCAAGCACTCACACACACAAAAAAAAACCCTGTCCCCCGCAAACACACACACACACATACAAATACATACACATACATTACAAAAACACACACACATACATATTACATATCCACACGTCCCCAAACTAACCCGCCAACTCACAGACACACATAAACACACAAACATACACATACACACACACACAAAAATACACATACCCACACACACACACAATCACAAAAAATATACAAACAACAAACACACACACACACATTACACACACAAAGAAACACATACACACATAAACACCCAAACACACACACACCCACACACAGACATCTCCAAACACAACCCATAAAAACACAACCATCTACAAACACACTAACACCCACCCACACAAAAAACACACACACACACAAATCAACAAACACACACTCGCACATACACACTATGAATTAGGGTGTTTGTCTGTTCATGCATGCGTTTGGGCGAGTGTTTGTGTGTACGACAGTGCGTGTGTGGGTGGGTGTCCACGCATGTGTGTGCAGTGCATTCATTTGTCTGTGTGTGGGCATGAGAGGAAAAACGTGTGTGGGTGGGCGGTTTTGCAAGCATACGTGTGTGTGAAAGAGTGTAGCGTACGTGCATATGTGCATGCGAATGTGTGTGACACGAATGTACATGCATGCGAAGATTGGTGACTTTGTGCAAGCGAGCGATTATGCAAGTGTCGCAGGTGCGTGAATATCTGTGTGTGAGCGTGCATGACCGCGTGCGCTCATGCGTGCATACATGTGTACCTTGCATGCGAGATTGTGTTTATGGATGTGTATGCGTAAAGGAGGACATGGATGCGTGTGTGTGGGCATGCGTGCGTGGGTGAGCCAGAGGGCATGCATGTGTGAGTTAGTGTTTGCATGAGCGTGCGTGCGCATGTTTGTGAGTGCGTTTGTGCAAATGAGCGTGTCGGTCTACATACCAGTGTGCTCGTGTGCGTGTAGAAAGGGTGTAAAAAAGATGTACAAATGGTGTCGAAAGGGTGTAGAAATGATGTACAAAGGGTGTACTAAAGTGTCGCATATACATATAATACAAACACCAACACACACACATACTCCCACACACAACACAAACACACACACACTCAACCACATAAACACACACACAGAGATAACATAGACACATACACACACACACATGTATATTCACACAGATACACATACACTTACGCACACGTATTGGAAACACACACACCCACCCACTTACTAACAGACTCACAGACACACACAATCATACACAAAGAAAACCCCCTCCCACCGCACAAACACACACACACAAATACATACACATACATTACAAACACACGCACACATACATATTACATACCCACACACCCCCCAAACTAACCCGCCAACTGACAAACACACATAAACACACGCACACACACAAACACAAAAAATATACAAACAACAAACACACACACACATTACACACACAAAAACACATACACACATAAACACCCAGACACACACACACAACTAGACACAAACATCCCCAATCACAACCCATAAAAACACAACTCATAAAAACACAACCCATAAAAACACACCCATCTACAAACACACATCTACACACACACCCACCCACAAAAAACACACACACAAATCAATAAACACACACCCGCACATACACACTATGAATTAGAGTATCTGTCTGTTCATGCATGCGTTTGTGTGAGTGTTTGTGTGTATGACAATGCGTGTGTGGGCGTGCATCCATGCATGCGTGTGCACGTGCATTCATTCGTCTGTGTACGTGGGCATGAGAGAGAGAACGTGCGTGGATGGGTGGTTTTGCAAGCATACGTGTGTGGGAAGGAGTGCTGCATATGTGCATATGTGCATGCGTTCAAAGCTTCGTGACTTCGTGCAAGCGAGCGATTATGCACGCGCCGCACGTGCGTGAGTATCTATGTGTGAGTGTGCATGACTGCGTGCGCTCATGCGTGCATACATGTGTACCTTGCTTGCGAGATTGTGTTTATGAATGTGTATGTTTAAGGGAGGACGTGGATGCGCGTGTGTGTGGGATGCGTGTGTGGGTGAGTGCGAGGGCATGCATGTGTGCGTTAGCGTTTGCACGGGCGTACGTGCGCATGTTTGTGAGTGCTTGCGGGCGAATGAGCGTGTCGATCTGCATACCTGTGTGCTCGTGTGCATGTAAAAAAGGTATAGAAATGGTGTAAAAAAGACGTACAAAGGGTGTTGAAAGGGTATAGAAAGGATGTACTAAAGTGTCGTATATATATATAATACAAACACAAACACCAACACACACATACTCACACACACAACACAAACACACACACACTCAAACACACAAAAGCACCCAAACACACACACACACAGATAACAATGACACATACACATACACACAAATGTATATTCACACAGATACACATACACTTCACACACGTATTGTACACACACACCCACCCACCCAAACCCACCCACTTACTAACAGACACACAGACACACACAATCACACACACACAGAAAACCCCCTCCCATCGCACACACACACACACACACAAATACATACACGTACATTACAAGCAAACACACACACATACATATTACATAGCCACACACCCCCCAAACTAACCTGCACACACATAAACACACACACACACAAACATACACATACACACACAAACATACACCCACCCACCCACTTACTAACAGACACACTGACATACACAATCACACACACGCAGACACTCACACACACACAAAAAACCCCCTCCCCTCGTAAACACACACACACAAATATATACACATACATTACAAACAGACACATACACATACATATTACATACCTACACACACAATCACAAAAAATATACAAAAAACAAACACAGACACACACAAAATCACATACACAAAATCACATACACACATAAACACCCAGACACACACACACACCCACACACAGACATCCCCAAACACAACCCATAAAAACACACCCATCTACAGACACACATCTACGCACACACTGACACACACCCACCCACAAAAAACACACACACACACACAAATCAACAAACACACACCCGCACATACACACTATGAATTAGGCTGTGTGTCTGTTCATGCATACGTTTGGGCGAGTATTTGTGTACGACAGTGCGTGTGTGGGTATGCGTCCACGCATACGTGTGCACGTGCATTCATTCGTCTGTGTGTGTGGGAATGAGAGGGAAAACGTGCGTGGGTGGGCGGTTTTGCAAGCATATGTGTGTGGGAAGGAGTGTTGCGTACGTGCATTTGTCCATGCGAATGTGCGTGACACAAATGTGCATGTGTGCGAATGTTCGTGACTTCGAGCAAGCGAGCAATTATGCACGCGCCGCACGTGCATGAGTATCTGTGTGTGAGCGTGCATGACCGCGTGCGCTCATGCGTGCATACATGTGTACCTTGCTTGCGAGATTTTATTTATGGATGTGTATGCGTAAGAGAGGACATGGATGCGCGTGTGTGTGGCATGCATATGTGGGTGAGTGCGAGGGCATGCATGTGTGCGTTAGTGTTTGCACGGGCAGGCGTGCGCATGTTTGTGAGTGCGTGCGTGCGAATGAGCGTGTCGATGTGCATACCTGTGTGCTCGTGTGCGTGTAGAAAGGGTGTAAAAATGGTGTAAAAAAATGTACAAAGGGTGTTGAAAGGGTATAGAAAGGGTGTACTAAAGTGTCGTATATACATATAATACAAACACAAACACCAACACACACACAACACAAACACAAACACACACACTCAAACACACAAAAGCACACAAACACACACACACACAAATAACATAGACGAATACACATACACAGACATGTATATTAACACAGATACACATACACTTGCACACACTTATTGTACACACACATACCCACTCACCCAAACCCACTCAGTTACTAACAGACAAACAAACACAAACAATCACACACACAGAAAACCCCCTCCCACCGCACACACACACACACACAAATACATACATATACATTACATACACACATACATATTTCATACCCACACACCCCCCAAACTAACCCGCCAACTCACAGACACACATAAACACACACAAACACACACATACACACACACACAAACATACACATACCCACATACACACAAACACAAAAAATATACAAACAACAAACACACACACATTACACACACAAAAACACATACACATAAACACCCAGACACACACACGCGCTCAAACACACTAAAGCACACAAACAAACACACACACACACACATAGACACATACACATACACACACATGTATATTAACACAGATACACATACACTTACATACATGTATTGTAACACACACACCTACCCACCCACTTACTAACAAACACATTCACACACACGCATAAAACCCCACCCCCTGCACACACACACACAAATACATACATATACACACACATTATACACACAAAAACACATACACACATAAACACCCAGACACACACACACCCACACACAGACATCCGCAAACACAACCCATAAAAACACAACCCATAAAAAAACACACATCTACAGACACACATCTACACACACACTAAAACACACCCACCCACACAAAACACACACACACAAATCAACAAACATACACCCGCACATACACACTATGAATTAGGGTGTGTGTCTGTTCATGCATGAGTTTGGGCGAGTGTTTTTATGTACGAGAGTGCGTGTATGGGCGTGCATCCACGCATGCATGTGCACGTGCATTTATTTGTCCGTGTGTGTGGGCAAGAGCGGGCAAATGCGCGTGGGTGGGCGGTTTTGCAAGCATATGTGTATGGGAAGAAGTGTTGCATACGTGCATATGTGCATGCGAATGTGCATGACACGAATGTGCATGCGTGCGTAGGTTCGTGACTTCGTGCAAGCGAGTGAGTATGTTTATGTGTGTGCAGGTTAGTTTGGGGTTTGTGGGTATGTAATATGTATGTGTGTGTTTTGTAATGTTGTGTATGTATTTGTGTGTGTGTGTGCCGAGGGAGGGGGTTTTCTGTGTGTTTGTTTCGTGAGTGTGTGAGTGTTTATGTGTCTGTTAGTAGGTGGGTGGGTTTGGTGGGTGGGTGTGTGTATAATACGTGTGTGTAAGTGTATGTGTATCTGTGTGAATATACATGTGTGTGTATGTGTATGTGTTTATGTTATCTATGTGTGTGTGTGTGTTTTTGTGTTGTGTGTGTGAGTATGTGTGTGTGTTGGTGTTTGTGTTTGTATTATATGTATATGCGCTTGTGTGTATGTGTGTTTATGTATGTGAGTATGTGTGTGTGGGAGGGGTGATGTTCTTCTGTATATGTGTGTAATATATGTGTGTATGCGTGTATGTTTTATTGTGTGTCTCTTTGTGTGTGTGTGTGTGTGTAAGAGTGTGTATGTGGGTGTATGTGTGACTGTGTGTGCGTATGTGTGACTGTGTGTGCGTATGTGTGAGTATGTATGTTTGTGAATGTGTGTTTGTGAGTGTAGTATATTGTGTGTGAGTGGTGGTGTGTGTGTGTGTGTAATATAGTTGCGTGTGTGTGTAGTTGTGTATGTTTATGTGTTTGTGTGTGTATAACATATTTATATGTGTGTTTGTGTGCGTAATATATTTATGTGTGTGTGCACGCGTGTTTATGTTTGAAATGGTATTATTATATCTCAAAGGAAGTATGCATTAGATGATTTAGAGGAAACTGGGTTGATGAATTCAAAATCTGTGGACACACCCATGGATCCTAATACTAAACTTTTACCATAACACGGGAAGCCTATGTCAGACCCTGAGAAATATAGAAGACTAGTTGGAAAATTGAATTATTTTACAGTTACTCGTCCTAACATTTCCTTTGCAGTTAGTGTGATAAGCCAAATCCTTAATTCCCCGTGTGAAGATTATTGGAATGCAGTTATTCGTATATCAAAGTACATTAAAGGATCTTTTGGAAAAGGATTATTATATGATTCTAATAACCATACAAGAGTGATTTGTTATTGTAATGCTGATTGGGTAAGATCTCCTTCTGATAAAAGGTCTACATCCAGATATTGTGTCTCCATTGGTAGCAACTTGATCTCTTGAAAAAGCAATAAACAGAGTGTTGTGACAAGATCTAGTGCATAAGTAGAATATAGAGTTATAGCCTCAGCCACGTGTGAGCTTGTTTGGCTTAAATAATTGCTTACAGAGTTACAATTTGGAGATGTCACTCAAATGAAGATTATATGTGGCAATCAAGTTGTTCTTCATATTAGTTCTAATCCTGTCTTTAATGTATATTCAACACAAGGAAGATTAATTTCATTCATAGTTTTCACTATATTCAACAACTTTTCATGAAATGTAATTGGAAGTTATTGGGGTGTCTAACAACTTCCAAGTTGAACGCGTGTTGATTGACACAAAAACAAAAGTTATGTAGGGGGTGTACTAATTCTTCATTTCAATTGAAATTGTGTGGGATCTACGCGATTTGCTTATTTTCATAATTCTATTAAAATTTGCTTATTTCTATAATTTTCCTACTTTTGTAAGAAAAACAAGGCTTAATTACCTACTTAGTCCCCATGTTAGGAGGTAATTTTCTGTTTAGTACCCGGTTTTAAAAATGTAGGCATTTGGTACCTATGTTTTGAAATTTGTATCAATTCAATCCTATCCAGTTAACGGCGTTATAATTGATGCGAGAAATTAAGGACGTTAATGATAGCCTGGGTGGAATAGCTATCAAATGTTTGAATGCATCTTCATTAACGTCCTTAATTTCTCGCATCAATTATAACGCCGTTAACTGGATAGGATTGAATTGATACAAATTTCAAAACATAGGTACCAAATGCCTACATTTTTAAAACCGGGTACTAAACAGAAAATTACCTCCTAACATGGGGACTAAGTAGGTAATTAAGCCGAAAAACAAATAGAAAAATCTAGTGTCAAAATTACATGAATAGACAAATTTTAAAAAAGAATTAGAAGAATAGAAAACCGGAAGCATGACGACTTTAAATAAACAAGTTGTACACTCTCCACACGGCTTTCCTAATTAATTTGTTAGAATCAAAAGTCGCTAAGGAGTTAACTTCATGTTTAAAAAGTTGTCTATTTCCTATAATTTTGACACCAAATGTACCAAGTAAAAAAAAAAACTTTGAATTTCGAATCAAAGTAAATATTCCAAAACTTTATTCGGACTATCTTGGCGCTGTTTTACTTGCCTCCAACCCTGTTAAACACTCTTGATCCAAGCACTTAGAATTAGATTTATATTTTGTTCGTGATCATGTTCTTCAAAAGCGTCTTCAAATAGTTCATCGTTGATGTTCTAATTAAGTCGTTGTCTTCTTCCTTTGACAGGTGTATGACCATGGACCCACAAACTATAAAACTGCCGGATGTTTATTTGGCATTCTTTTCATAAAGAAGAAACATCCTCCTTTATACCGAGGTACATGAGATTCCAAAATTTGGGCCAAATGACTCGGAAATTTTCATATTTGACTTCTGCTCATGCAGATCTTAATTCACACTGCACATTAAAATATAGCTAAAGGTAGAGTAGTCTCAAAATTCAGTGAAATTTTCATCTATTTATATTGTATAATTTGATTATATCTTTAGCCAATGCATGATCTCTCACAGAAACCAATAATAATACCAATCAGACCCAAAACACACAGCCAATCACATCTTGGAAAGCCACAAACCAAGACCAAAGAGACATCAGATTGGCCATATAAAAGATAACAAAGGAGACATCGGGTGAAAAGGGAACTTCATCGTGGGGAAGTTAGATTCAGAAAGGAATAGTGATGGGAGGATTGTATTGAAGGTTCGGAAAGATAAAATTGGTATAGGAGGTTCAGAAAGATAAAATTGGAACAGAAAATTCAGAAAGATAAAACTAACAGCGAATGAGATTCTTTTTGGGAACAAAACTATGGAAAATATTCTGTGTTCGTACGTGACTCAACGTCACCAAATAAATAGTTGTATTTTGTATCAGAGCATTGGATTGATACTCCTTTGTAGGATGGTATACAAGGTTCAGAAAGATAAAATTGACAACGAAGGAGATTGTTTTTGGGAACATAAATAAGGAAAATATTCAGTTAGTGCAAAAGGCACCGTCATCAACATAGTTACATTTATTATCAGAGCATTGGATTGATACTCCTTATACAGCTATGGAGATACTTTTTTGGAACATTACTAAGAATAATTTTCGTGTTGATAAATGAGGACCACCACCAACATAGTAACTTTTTGCATCAAGAATTGGATTATACTCCTTCAACGTCTATTCAGAGTACACTGATAAACTATTATCCAAATAAAAAAACTTGCCACACTCAGACACACTAGAAACGGCCTAGCAATTTAGCAGACACCAAATATAGTCTCATCATCCAGAACTTAAATATGATAAAAGATAAAAAAAAAAGAAAAAAAAACATAATGAAAGAACGCAAAATGCTTAAGATATTTTCAATGACTCTTTATTTGTGGCTTATCCTTCTAAGAATTGGGAATTCTTCCTATTTTACAGCTTATGCTGTAAAATAAAACCTATTTCTAAATTATTTTGTGGAACTCGTAATAAATGCAAAACTTAGCAATTTGTTTTCAGAAGATTAATTCATAATCCTAATTCGCAAGTTAGACTTTTATTACCTCGGTCGCAGTAAATTTAGGATAGATATCCTTGTGAACTATAATTGAACATTGTCCATGTCATGACACGGGTTAGTCTTTGCATATGTGTCTTCTTCATAAATACAAAGCACCAAAGATACAATCGAGATAATATGATTTTGTTAGAAATCATAACATTACTTTTGAAATTGAAACTACAATGTCCTATGTCTTTCTCACTAACAATAATTATATATAAGAAGAAAGAGTGGAAGACCTTATAGTTTTTCTTGTATGTACACACCACCACCACCACAAAATTTTAATGTAAAAAAGCAAAACACACTACCCAATTTGCAAAGATTGCATACTACTAATTTAAAAATGAGAAAGCTCATTATAATGGAAGTCTTTCAGCTAGCCTTAGAACTAGTTAGAGTCAAGGTAATAAGGAAAATTACCAAAATCATGTTCAATCACTTGTAACGGACTCTGTTAGAGAATGGAGGGTTTATGAGAGAAGAAAGGGAAAACAGAGGACTTAAATGCTAGTCAATTAAGTGGGTTTGGGGAAAGAGGCCTATATAAGGACCTCTTTGTTGTATCAGTTAGTTAGTTAGACATTTGTTGATTTGTTGACCGGTCTTAGCACCTAGTAAAGGAGGTTAAGCTCCTGGACTATTTTGTATTCTAGTTTCTTTCTTGTGAATACACACCCATTATTCATCCCATACTCCGTGGTGCTTGTCTTCCGTGAGGGTAAGAGTGCGAGTGAGTTAGAATTCCTACCTGAATCGCTAACAAAGTGGTCCGACCTGCCGGATCTGTGCGGAGGAGAGAGGGTGCTATGGAGGGAAGGATGAACGTTGTTGAGGGGCGATTGGAGCACATCGAGATGGCGGTGGATGGAATGAAAGCGGAATCAGCGGCGAATCGGCAAGAATCTATGGCCATACGCAAAGACATTCAAGAACTAATGCGGATGATGGGGGCTCGCGCCAAAACAACTGATGACCATTCTGACGGAAGCCAAGGGTCCGTCAACGATCACGGGGGTGGCCGTCCCCATGATGGTGGAGGAGGAGGAGGCGGGGAGCATCCTGAAACGCTACCCAATTGGAGAAGAAGGGTGGAATTACCCACCTTTGAAGAACCTGACCCTTTGAACTGGATTAGTCGGGCAGAGAAGTTTTTTGCGATCCAAAGAGTGGCGGAAGAGGAGAAGGTCGAGTTGGCGCACATTAGTATGGAGGGGAGCGTCGGGTATTGGTTTAAATTCTGGCAAGATAAGGCGAAGAATCAATCATGGGAGGGGCTGAAGGAAGCGTTGTTGATACGATTCGAGAGCCGGCACCGTGGGGGAATTTTTGAGAGGATGGCGGCGATACGACAAACGGCCAGCGTGGAAGAATACGTCAGGGAATTCGAGGCGTTAGTGGGACAGACGAAGGAATTCTCTGATCACCAACTGTTGGGATATTTTTTGGCAGGATTACGAGAGGAGTTGAGATGTCAAATGAGGCCACACGACCCGCGAGATCTGATGACCGCGATGAAGATCGCGCGTGACGTCGAAGAGGCTCTTCGGGGTCTAGGATTGACGGGATGGGTCGGAACCAAGAACCCGTCATGGGGGCGACCTTCTGGCGGAGGAGCGGTGGTGGCTAGGACCGAGCCACAGAGAAGCACTTCGGGACGAACGAGTCCGGCCGAAAGCAGTGGGTCGGTGAGACACGACAGAGCGACGGGGACTTTGACAACGAGAAGCGGGAATGTCGACGGAGGGGAGAACAGGGGAAGAAACACACTTAACTTACCTTACCCAGAGTTTCTGCAACGCCGGGAGGAAGGTCGGTGCTTTTGTTGTGGGGGACCTTTCAGCCCTGGCCATCAGTGTCCGGAGAAGAGTTTGCGGTTGATGTTATTAGCCGAAGACGAAGAAGGTGGTGACGAGGGGATGGAGGTCGAAGTAGAAACCCCATGCATGGAGCTGTCGGCATTTTCGGCCGGGGGATTAACCCAGCCCAAGACGCTGAAACTGCAAGGTCGAGTGGGGGAAAAAGACGTTATCATTCTGGTTGACAGTGGCGCCAGCCACAACTTCGTGAGTAGACGGTTGGTGGAGGAATTGCAGCTTGCGCAGGAGGACACCCCTCCCTACCAGGTGAGTCTGGGAGACGGACGTAAGAAAAGGACCCGTGGATGTTGCCCGAAGGTAGTGGTCAACATGGGGGGAGTTGCGATATGGGAAAAATTTTACTTGTTCGACCTGGGGTGTCGACATGATCCTAGGCGTGGAGTGGCTGGCCAAGCTGGGGGAAATTACCCTCAACTGGCGGGAGTCCACCATGGCGTTCGAACATGCAGGGAGAAGGGTGGTTGTTAAGGGCGATCCAAAGTTGGACAAAAGGGTGGTCGGACCGGAGAAGTTGCTGAAGCTAAGTGAGGTGGAGGCTTGGGCGATCGTCTGGAGCTTGGAGGGCGAGAAGGGGAGCAAGAAGGAGGTAGAGAAAGAAGAGTCGGCTGAAGAGCGGAACGGGGACTTGGAGAGAATTTTAACACGACATGCAAGGGTATTTTAGGAACCCCAAGGTTTGCCACCTAATAAAAAAGAGAAGCATCGGATTACGTTAAAAGAAGGCACCGACCCCGTAAACGTACGTCCATATCGTTACCCGCACGCCATGAAGGAAGAGATCGAGCGACAGGTGTCGGAAATGCTGCATGCAGGGATTATACGACCGAGTATAAGTCCATATTCAAGTACGGTCATCCTCGTCAAGAAGAAGGATGGGAGTTGGCGATTCTGTATCGACTACCGAGCGCTCAACCGCGCCACTGTTCCCAACAAGTTTCCGATTCCAATGATCGAAGCGCTGCTGGACGAGCTCCACGGCGCTCGGTATTTTTCAAAGGTGGACATCAATGCTGGGTATCACCATATTAGGATGAATGAGGATGACGTGTAGAAAACGGCGTTCCGCACTCACTTGGGACATTACGAGTTTCTTGTGATGTCGTTCGGCCTCACAAATGCCCCCTCAACCTTCCAGAGCACCATGAACGATCTCCTCAGAACATACCTACGAAGATTCGTGCTCGTATTTTTTGACGACATACTCATCTACAGTGCAACTTGGGGTGAGCATTTACAACACGTTGAGCAGGTGTTGAGCTGTTTACAGCAACATCACTGGGTGGCCAATAAGAAGAAGAGAGTTCGGGAAGAAGACGATCAGATATTTGGGGCATGTCATATCAGGGGAGGGGGTCCAGATGGATCAGGAGAAGATAGAGGGGGTAATCGCGTGGGAAGAACCAAAAACGTTGAAGGCGTTGAGGGGATTCTTGGGTCTCACCGGATATTACCGACGATTCATTCGAGACTATGGGAAGATAGCCAAGCCCCTTACAGAGATGTTGAAAAAGGGGAGTTTTGCGTGGACTGAGACTGCCAGGGAAGCGATGGGAAGATTGAAAATAGCGGTGACCACCGCACCGGTGTTGGCGTTGCCGGACTTCTCGCAACCCTTCCAGGTAGAATGCGACGCGTCGGGCACGGGGATAGGGCGGTGCTCACCCAGAAAAGGAGACCGATAGCTTACTTCAGCAAAGCATTATCGGAAGTGACCTTGGGCAAGTCGATCTACGAGAAAGAGTTGATGGCGGTGGCCCTAGCGGTGCAACACTGGAGACCGTATTTGTTGGGCCAAAAATTCGTGGTGTATACGGATCAAAGAAGTCTAAAGTTTCTGTTGGAACAGAGGGTGACGACCCAAGCGCAGCAACACTGGATAGCCAAACTGCTTGGCTACGATTTCGACAGTGTATAAAACGGGAGCCAGCAACCGGGTGGCTGACGCGCTGTCACGAAAAGGCAGCGAGGAGTTGGAGGGCGAGGCTGAGATCGAAGGGGACGACGGGGGTGTTGAATTGATGGGGATAATGAGGCCGTATTGGCAAGATTTTCAAGACGTGATGCGAGAAGTGGAGGAAGATGATAACTTGAATAAAATCAGAGAAGGAGTCACACAGGATCCCAACAAATACCCGGCTTACACCATTGAAAACGGACGGTTGCACTACAAGGGGAGGCTGGTTATTCTGGCAAAGTCTGAGTGGGTACAGAAATTGTTGGCCGAGTTTCATACAACACCGACGGGGGGCCATTCGGGAGTCTATAGAACTTACCGGAGATTGGCACAGTCGCTGCACTGGGACGGGATGAAGAAATCAGTGACAGAGTATGTCAATCGCTGTTTGGTGTGCCAACAGCACAAATACATGACGGCGTCACCGCAGGGCCTGTTGCAACCACTGCCCATTCCACAAGGTCTTTGGATTTTGGATTTTGGGTCATGGCCTTTGGATTTTGGGTCATCGACAACCACCAATATAGCGTCATGGCCTTTGGATTTTGGGAGCCGCACAATAAAGTCCATGCTGATGTCCTCCCATCGTGACCCCTTATTTCTCAGTGCATTTTGGAGAGAGATGTTTAAGATGCAGGGGACCCATCTCCGGATGAGCACAGCCTACCATCCGGAGACGGACGGCCAAACAGAGGTGTTGAACGGGGTGCTGGAGGGATACTTACGATGTTTCTGTTCCGAGCAGCCTAAGACATGGAGCGTGGTCCTTCCATGGGCGGAGTACTGGTACAACACCAGCTACCAAGGAGCTGCCAAATGCACGCCGTTTGAAGCGGTGTATGGGAGAGTCCCGCCATCGTTGTCAAGGTTTATTCCGGGAGAAACAATGGTGGAAGCCGTGGCCCAAGAATTACAAACAAGAGATGAAGCGTTGCAACAGCTGCGATATCATTTGTCAAAGGCGCAAGACGCGATGGTGAAGCAAGAAAATCGTAAGAGGAGGCCAATAACCATTAAGGTAGATGATTGGGTGTTTCTAAAGATAAGGCCCCACCGACAAACCTCTATGTCGGTGAAATTGCATCCGAAGTTAACGGCTAGATACTATGGGCCGTTCAAGGTGCTCCAGAAGATAGGGGAAGTGCGTTCAAATTAGAATTGCCTGCGACCGCCAAGATTCACCCGGTTTTCCACGTATCTCAGCTAAAATTGGCGATTGGGACGAAGCACGTGGAAGCTGAGCTGCCAGCAGATTTGCAAGTCGGGGGATATACGTGCTGGCCAACTAATGTGTTGAATAGAAGAGTCCAACAGCAAGAGGGGGAACAATGTGAACAAGTTTTGATAGAGTGGCAAGATGGAGGGGCAGACAGTGCAACGTGGGAGGATCGGAGATTGATGCAGGAACAATTCCCCGAGTTCGACCTTGAGGACAAGGTCAGTTTTCAGGGGGAGTAATGTTAGAGAATGGAGGGTCTATGAGAGAAGAAAGGGAAAACAGAGGACTTAACTGCTAGTCAGTTAAGTGGGTTTGGGGAAAGAGGCCTATATAAGGACCTCTTTGTTGTATCAGTTAGATATTTGTTGATTTGTTGACCGGTCTTAGCACCTGGTGAAGGAGGTTAAGCTCCTGGACTATTCTGTATTCTAGTTTCTTTCTTGTGAATACACACCCATTATTCATCCCATACTCCGTGGTATTTGTCTTCCGTGAGGGTAAGAGTGCGAGTGAGTTAGAATTCCTACCTGAATTGCTAACAGACTCACTAGTGAAAAAGAACCCCAATTGTACTTCTTACATTCTCCGGAGGATCCAATCCTCCATTTCTATAATAGAATTGGAGTGTCACTGCATTCCTTCTCACATCAGAACAAGACTTCATTAAGTTTTGTCTTGAACAGGGTTGGGGGATAGATGCTGCTAGGGCCCAGGTACCCACTTTAGAATTTCCCCTTCCCAACCCCAAACCTAGGATACCGGATTTCCTATTGTATCGATAAAATTCCACAACAACAACCGTGATTCTTTCATACTATTAGCGCAGGGATGAAGCTGATTTGACACTTCTGCCTATACCTTCAAGAAAACTCAGAAGTCCAGTGATAATACCAATGCTTCCGATAAATTTAGAGTAATGGTACTAATGGTCGAACAAATTCCAATGCAACCGAAGTTTGAAGGTAGAAGATAATTATAATAAAAACAATCATGACAAAAAAATGTTTGTAAGGTATCCGTATCAATACTTAGACGACGTGATATATGTTCATAGCACTACACAAGGGTTTTAGGATATTATGACACTAGTTCAAAAAACTGGCATGAGTCCAGAACACAAAATATAGAACAATGATTTATGAATAATGACTATATCCATAAAATGTAACTTAAAAATTTCTAACTGTCGTTGAGATGAAACCTGAGCATTGCTGAACATCGTACCGAGTTGTTCAACACCTGAATCGGGAAAAGCTCAATGTTTTTGTATTTTGACAGAATTACAATTCAAATTCATCTTCAAGCTTCAATGACTCGGCAGCAGCCTCTTCCTCTTCGTCATCGATGACAAAATAAGGATTGTGAGCTTCAGGTTTGAACTTGTAGCCGGTGAAGATGTAGAAAGCAAGCGTGGCTAACTCAGCAGCAACCACACTGGTCCAAGAATAGCGATAGGATGTTATGGTCTCCAAGGCATAAACCACAACCCTGGTGAAGTAAATGTAACAAATGACGACGATGTAATAATGACGGAAGAGGGTAAGCTTCATCAAATTAACAGCGGCCTTGCCGTCGGTCCTGGCAGCCTCACGGAGGTTCTTGATGGACCAGACAATGGGGAAGAGCACGGCGCAGCAACAAACGACATCTACGAGGAGGAAGACCTGTTTCCAGGTAACCCAGTCGTGGCCGTAGGGGCCACTCTCGTCAATGACAACCTGAGCAATGTTAGCGATGACTTGGAGGGGGATGACAATCATAAGAACCTTCTTTTCCTTATCCTGAAGGAAGGGCTTGAGGAAGGACCAGCCGGTGCCAATCAAGACAATGAGAGTGAAGAGAGAAATGCCCTTGAGGAAGCTAAAGATGTAAAAGATGATATCCCAGCCGTGGGCGCTGCCTGTGCGCTTGATGTAGGATTTGTCCTCGGCCTCACACAAGAGATTCAAAGCCTTCAAGATGACGACGGCAAGCATGAAGTAATGGATGCGGAATGCGGTCAATCGCTTCTTGTAGAGCACGCTGATCCAAATAGCAGCCAAAGCGAAATACACCAGCGACAGCAGGAAATAGACCTTGGGAAGGATGGTTCTCCCAGCAGAAAGGTAATCGCGGGTGTTGCTCCTTCCGTCCAGATTGTACATGGCAGATTTAACATCCATGCTCACTTTCAGCTGCTGAGGGTGGCAGTTGGCGAACACCAGGTTGTACTGATCGGCGTCGTTTTCTTTGTACTCGATGTTGAAAGACTCTTTGCCGTTCAGAGAATTAAAGGTGTATACGGACTTCACGAGATCCGATTGAAGGGTGCACCGAATCTCACCATCCTCCAGCTGCTGGAGGACATGGAGCCAAGAATCCAGGGTGCAGAGAAAGAAGCCAACCTTTGAGAGGTCCAAATTGGAATTGGAGAGGGATATTCTGGAAACATCGAGCTCAAGACGACCCTTGTGGGTGAACCCAAACTGATCGAAGGGAACAATGGGCCGATCGTCGTTTCGAACCTCAGAGAAGCGGATCTCTGAGAGGGACAAGGGGAGAAGGCCCAGTACGAGGAGGAGGAAGAAGGAGCAAGATGAAGACCTCATCCTCATCACCAGTTGGTGAAACCTTCAGATAGATCAGATCTGCCAATTGCTATCGATATTGCTGATAAGCGTCAAATAGTCGGCAATGCAGCTATATCTAAATCAACTAGCTCCTATACCGTGGAATGCACGAAAATGGTAAATAAATTTTAATATTATAATTAATGAAATATTTGTAAAAATATAATGATCTTGCTTTTTATTAACAATTATAAATAACTATATTATTTTATAACATTTTAATATTTAATAATATAAATATTTTTTATAACAAATATAAAATTAATTAACTTTATTTGTAATTTTGAATTAAAAAAATAATAATTATGAATAAAGTATTAAAAAATCTAGGGTTAAATATGTTTTTAGTTCCTAAACTATTGACCGTTTTTGGTTTTCGTCCCTCTTCCAAAGTAAGGTACAATTTGGTCCTCATTCTTTAGAAAAACGTTCGTTTTAGTCCTCAAAATTTTGTTTTTAGTCCTCGTTTTAGTCCTCAAAACGTTCGTTTTTTCGACTAAAACGAACGTTTTTTAAAGATTGAGGACTAAATTGTACCTTACTTTGGAAGAGGGACGAAAACCAGAAACGGTCAATAATTTAGGGACTAAAAACATATTTAACCCAAAAATCTATATATATATATATATTAACTTAAATTATAATTAAATATTTTTATTTATAATGAATTAAAACAATATGTTAAGTTTGGAAGTGATCATTAATTTTCTTAACAAACCATTAGAACTTTTTTAAAATGCATTTTGTAAGAATTTAAGTGAAAGTGGATAAGGTGAAGAACGAGATGGATGGCCTAGGTGATTCGTGTATTGTAATGCTAATTAGCTTTCATTTTTGTATTTTGGACACGGGATGTGGAACTCCTTTGTACCTGGTAGCTTTCATTTTTTACTTGTTTATTAAGATGTCGAGCTCTTCTATACTCAGTAGCTTTTATTTTTGTACTCGATTATTGAGATGTTGAGCTCCTTTGTATCTGATAGCTTTCATTTTTGTAGTTAATTATTGGGATGTCGAGCTCCTATGTACCCGGTAGCTTTCATTTTATTGATTTTGTTGATTTGCCCTAATTGAAGGGCTTTTAGTGTCTTGCTTGAAGGTTTTTCTTATGTTGCAGTTCTAGTAATTTGTTTTCATGTGACAATTCTAATAACTTGAGTGTCAACTCCGTGTTCTTTTTCTCATGTTAAAATCTAGTAACTTTGAGTGCCAACTCCGTGGTTTTTTTTCTCATATTACAATCTAGTAACTTTAATTGTCAACTTCGTGGTTCTTTCTCATGTTACAATCGAGTAACTTTGAGTGCCAATTCTATAGTCTTTTACTTATGTTACAATTTAGTAACTTTGAGTGTAAACTCCGTGAAAGCATAGGAAAAACACTAAAGGGGGTGAATAGTGTTTTTTAAATTATTTCACAAAGCAGTGTCTAATAATTTTTAAAGAGAATGTATAACTATTATAAGATGTTCGTATGTTGGGTTTTATAAGATGAGTAAATGGAAAACGTTCTGAATAGGAAAGCAATAAACCACAAATTTTTATACTAGTTCACTCAATCTGAGTTACATCAAGTTCTCCCGTAAGAACTCTTAAGATATTCCACTAATATTTTTCAAGATTACATGAGTTTTACCTCTCCACAATCTCACCGAGTATTCTCATCACTCTTGGTTTACAATAAGTATTCTAACCACTCTTGGTTCCCTAGTCAACACGACTAGACTAAGTTTAACCACTTCTAGTTTAAACCTATACAACACGTATAGACAAGTGTTTTAATTCTCTTCAAAATTTACAACACAAGCAGTGTTAAGAATAAAAGTACAAATGATAACTCTCAAGGAGAGGATATAGACAGTATGAGGTGTTCAATATTTTGCTAAGATTTTTCTCTCAAAAGATATTGAGCTTCAAACGATATATAAGCACTACAAGCTTTTCTTTTTATTCCTTTTTCACGTTTATATTCTTCTTATGTTATCTTTCTAGCGCTATCATCAACGACTACTTCTCTTCAAGTTGTCTTCTATATATATAGTTCTCTTGAACGATGACCGTTAGACATAAAAGTTGACTTTTGGAGAACTAGTAGCCTTTAGATGTGAAGTCAGACTTTAGTCTACTTTGTAAGGTTTAAAGCTTTTTCTTATAGCCTTAAGTGAAGCTTGAGCTTGTACGATGTGACAAAGTAGATGGCTTCAAAGGAAACCTTCTCATAATGTTTTTCTTCTCTCACAATATCTTTTTCTTCGGTACGGTGATTCTGATCATATCTTCTACTTTATTAGTCTACATGAATATCAAGAAACAAAGTATACAAGCATTAAATTACTTTTTCGTACATATATTAAATGTTTTGAACGTTGATAAGCGTTAGATAGTGTAGTGTGTTCAAGACATTTTATCATTTTTCATTTCATTCATAAATGCATCATTTGGTAAGACATATAACATGTATAATCATTAGATGGTATAAATATAAGATGCTTTTTCAAAGGCTAAAGCATTTAGTGGCCATTCATCAGACAATATTTTCTTTAGAATGCTTTGCTTGATATAACATTGTATTGAATAAAGACTTCTTTTAACTTTAGTGTTATATAAGAGACATACTTTTGTTTTCATAAGACGTTAGCTTGTTTTGCTTATATAGTCTATTAGATGATTTCAAAGAGAGATACTTGCTTTCAGATGTTGTTTATGATTTTTTGATTCATTTAAATAGTTTGGTCTAGAAAATGTTATTTATAAGATTGACTTCAAACATTATAAAATATCTCTTCATTGGACGCTACTATTTTAAACAACTTTTCGTATACAATAATATTTCATTTAGCGCTTTTTGTTAAACTTTAAAACCTAGATTGCTTAGACAGTCTATTCTTTAGACGATCTTGTCTTAATACTCTATGGTCTTTTCCTCATGTTAAAATCTAGTAATTGTGAGTGCTAACTTTGTAGTCTTTTTCTCATGTTACAATCTAGTAATTTTAAGTGTCAACTCTGTGGTCTTTTTCTTATGTTATAATCTAATAACTCTGATTGTCAACTTTGTGTTTTTCTATGGAATGAACATGAATCAAAAAGGGGGGTTTTTATTAGAAATCAAGGTATGTGTCATTAAAATCTTGCCCGACAAAACCCACCTCAGGGAAAAATTTGGTCGAATAAAAAAGAGTACACACATCCTTATAATACATCTTTAAAAGTTAAAAGCAAAGATGATAAGAAAAAGGCTCATATAACATGACACATTTAGTTGTAATAGGCTTTCAAGTGTGTGGCGTTCCATGTTCTTGGGACGAGCTTTCCTCCAAGCTCTTCTAATTTGTAAGGATCATTTTAGAGAGAGTCTTCCACATGAAAGAGACCTTCCCAATTGGCGGCAAATTTACCTCTAGTTTGACAAGTGCCTAGTATTAGTAGATTTCAATGATGATTTGACACTTATCTTGCTTTGATTTTGTATAAAATGTTTGATAGCTACAAAAATTTCACTCGTTTTGTAAGATTAGAAGAATCCAGGGAGTTAAGCATGCATTTTAAAGAAAGAAGAAGAATTCAAACACTTTTAATGAAATCTACCACAACACGACTGCAACGCCATTTTTTAAGGCTTGAGCACAAAGAAAACCCAACAAAGAAGATGTCCTTTAATCCTAGCCTGAGGCTTGAGCCATGGAGAATTCTTCACTATGAAGTAATGTCAGGTAACTCCAACCTAAATATTCACAGCTTAAGCCATCAAGGAAACTCACAATGGGAGGAAACCTCATGGCTGGAGCCATGGATCACCGCTTGAGCCACATTGTCAGAGTTTAAAAATATCAGCACTCTGGGCAGATTTGAGAGACTTCGAAGTGACCTTTATGACTTTAGTTTTAGATATTATTGATAGCACTTTAGGATGAGTGCATATTTATGCCCATATTTTAGGTTTAATTTCAAAATTTTGATATAAATTTTTGTGTTTAAATAATTGATTTGAATAGAATTTGTGACAATCGGACTTATCGAGTTTGGGGATTAAAAGTTCTTAAAAACTTATTTTTAGTTGCACAAATTATTTTTGGATATTCTATTGTTTGTTGATGTAGCTAAAGTTAAATTTTGATTAATTCAAAATGTGAAATTAAATTGTTCTGAGTTATAAAACAAATATGAAATCATAAATTCCGGAAAAAATATGTCCTACATTTTACTTATACACTACATTTCCAAATGGGCCAACCACAAAATTTGTTCTACACCCCTATATGTCCATTTACACCCGTCCTACTACTTATAAAAGAATATTCAACCAGATATTGCCACGTGGCAACATCCTAAACACACAAGCCAAACGAATGGTAGGTTTCCACATCATCATCATCTTCATCCCAACCTGCATAAAAAAACTAGATCGACAACCACCATGTCGGAACAACACTGGCGACACACAAAAAACAAATCTAGAATGATGTCGTTGTTTACAAGTCGCGCCACCACAACATCTTCCTTGGACATTCGCGAAACCCATCATCGCACCTCAAACCTACAAAAATCACCTCCTTCGTTGCGTCGCTATTTGTCTTCTCCATTGACGTCGTCAACAAGTTCCAACATCGTGAAACCAAACGCTATGACATCGTGAACCATTGCGCCACCATGGAAACCACACTTACAATAAGAAAAAAATCAAAAACCAGCGCCATATCAAATCACGAACCAAAACCCCCAAATCGCGAGAATAGGGAACCTTGAATCTGTTGAAACAACCAGTACCGATTTTATGCAGCGGAAATATTAAAACAGAGTACAATACAAATTGTTAAAAGCAAAGAGCTTGTTCGGTCAATTTAAAAAATGGTTCTTTTAATTTTCTTATAAACTTTTTATCAAACATTTGATGAGCAGAAAATATAAGAGTGTAAGGAGTAGAAAAATCACACAAATAGTTTTTATCCTAGTTTGAATCAAAAGATTCTACGTCCAGTCATTAATCACTATGAATAGTGATTAACTTTTTCACTAAAACAGTTTCACAATTACAATGAAAGTGAATAGAAAATAACAATAACAAAAACACCTTCCTTCGACAAACGAACTTGAAGAGTGAGCAAGAACCTTCCTTCGACAAATGAACCGGAAGCAACAACTTTGCCATCTTGAAGAGAACTACTTCGACCTTTGACACATAAAGCGTGAGCTTCTCCTATTCACAATACTTGACAAGAGTAAGAACTAGCATTTGACAAGTTCCTCAGATTACATTGTATTCTCAAATTCGCAAAGTTGTCTTTTGAAGGTTCTAGCAAAGAGATTTATGATCTATTGCTCTGAAAATGAAAAGACGCATTTCAACTGCTAGTGATAATCGATTATTATAAGTAATAATCGATTATATGCGAGACTTGGACCGGTTAGGATATTTAACTCGTCAACCGGTTGACTTGAGTTCTTCACCTTCTGCCGCTCGGTTGAGCCCTGATTACCTTCTGCCGTTCGGTTTGAGCCCTGATTGCCTTCTGTCGTTCGGCTTGTCTCCTTACAGCTTTTCAGCGTTCGGTGGTAACTGCTCGGTCTCGATTATGCTTTCCACCGCTCGGCTCAATACTTGTAAACTTTCCAACTCTTAACATTTTTTTACACTGTTAGTTGGACACAATTTCGTTCGGCTTGTGTTAGACACCGTTCGGTCCACAACTTGTATTTAGCCACTGTTAGTGACTGTTCGATATTCAATTGAGTTTCGCCAATAATTAACTTCGTTCGGTCTTGAACAATGTTCGACTATGAACAGTGTTCTGCCTTCAGTTGTGTTTGGCCTTCGTTTGGTTGTAGTTGTTTGGCTTGCATCTGTGTTCGGCCATTAACTGGTAGTGATCGTTTGGTTTCAAAGATGCCTCTACTCGGTTGCCATGTTCAATTCTTTCTACCACCACTTCACCTTCCAACCGCTCGGTCTCGTTTATGCCTTCTACCGTTCGATCTTGGTCATGTCGTCTACCGTTCGGTCTTGATGTCTTCTCTTATACATAAATGCTTTTAAACTCATACAACATAAGTCTTCTTATTCTTCACTTTGTAACATCATCAAAATCATTATCTTCAAGATACTAATGCTCCTTATTGGTAATAGAATCCACCACCTCAGTCACCATTTTCCACCTCTCATCCACCACTGTGAACCTTTGAGAAATCCAAATCACAGCATCCAAACCCTAAACCTCGAGCCTCATGTCCATCATCTTCCTCTTACCACGAAACCTGTGAATTGAAAACATTACATAACCAGTCCAAAATCTCAAAACGCGAAGCCCAAATCGTGAATTGCGAAAGCCACCTAGATCATCGTGTCACCACTATATCGTGACACCACCAGCAATCATCACTTCGCAAACCTTCGTCTCCATCAACCACACACCATTGAACTATCACGTGGTAATCCCGGGCAATCAATCTTGGTCAAAGTCTCAATTATGGTCAAACAAAAGGGCCTAAAATGAAAATATCAATATCTTTTGAGTTTCTCTACAATTTTAGACAAAATAAGAAGGGCTAAATTGGGATTTTGGGAAAATTTCAGTTGTTGATAATTTATTAGATATTTTAAAAAATAATTAATTTAATTATATATGAAAATATCAACAGAAATATCTGTCAAATATTTTTAAAACTGATTAAATATATTAAATATTATGATGATATTACATTATCAGATAAGAGATTTCATCAATAGAAAAGTTAGAATCTAAGCCCATCGAGCTCTATATAAAGGGACCAAGGGAAAATAGAAGAGGGAATTAACAACTCTAGTTTGGAGCAGCAGTCATCACCTATACCTCTTTCTCTTACTTTTATTTTTATTCATCATTTATTCCACTCCAACCATGGAGGGCTAATCTTCTATGGTTGTTCCACTATAATTTCAATATGGATACTGAGGTTAGGTTGAAATGATGTCTTTATTTCTTTTTATTATTGATTTGAGTTATCTTTTTTTTATGTCTTTTATCACTCAATCACGTCAAAATTCATGGTTTTTACATCATAGTTAATTAGTAAGGTGTTTTAATCTACATGCATACTGATCATATAAGTCAAAAGGTTTTTAATTTTGGTTGAGAATATACTTTAATTGAATTTAGGAACTTTCGTATGATTGAATGAGTTTTTACTACCAATTGAGAGAATGTACTTTGATTAGTGGTAAAATTTTTAACAATAAGTAGTCAAGAATGTACTTTGATTAATTAACTTTTAACTTGATTTGGAGATAAAAGAATATATACAATTGAACTTAATAAGATTTAATTGAGAATGTACTTTGGTTGAATTCATTATGAATAATCTAGAAAGGTTCAAAATCTACGTTGGTTAATAGTAAGATTGCCATCAAATTAATTAAGAATATACTTTAATTAATTTGAAATCAAAAAGCAATAATCAATTGAACAATAATTTATGGTTAACCGATAATGAATCTATTTTAGAAAAGTAGTGGAATTAGCCTATTCACTACAATTGTTTTAAAGTCTTTTATTTGTTACTTCATTAAATTCACACTTAAATAATCTTCAATATCAATTTCATTAGAATAGATCTTTACTTTGATCTTTTAGAATTGCCATTGTGTTTTACAAACCTTTTGAGTAGGATTTCATAAGATTTAATTTTTGAAAAGCATTTCTATATTTGTTGGGAAACGAATCAGGGCTAACTTAACCCTATCTAGTATGTTAATTACTAACTTGACAATACTGAAGTTGCCTTATTAAGTATTAGTAATTTGATAGTGTTAACGACAACATATCAAATTTGGTGTCGTTGCTGGGGAGTACGGTTAATATTTTTAATGTTTTTATTCTTATTTGTTTATTTATTCATTTTTATTTTGTTTTTTTAACGCAAATTCATTTAATTTAATTTGAGTTTTTTTAGCCTTTAGTCATTTTTAATTTGTTAGCAAAGTCTTTGCTTTTGTTTTGTTTAAGATTTTCTCTTGAGATTAGTTCGAGAATACTCTGGTTAGGAAAGACTTGGTATTTAAGTTGTCCATTGTGATGTACCTCTCTTTCTTGGGAGTAGACCCAATAACATTTATTACTCATTTCTTACGTGAAATCTTTCTCCAAATCAAGAACAAAGGAAGAAAAATAGAGGAACAACTTCAAGCGGATTGCGCCAACCCCGGGAGAATTTTATCAGAATGAGTTGGAAGTTGAATGGAACTTGCGTAAGATACTAATAAGTTTGAAATTTGGGTGTTCTATTGATGGAGCATCTTCAACATCTAAAGCTACTACAAATGCTAGTCTTCTTTAGTTATAAACATATCATCTGCTCCTTCACCTGGTCCAGACCAAAACGCAATGGCTCAAAGAATCATTAGACAGTTAACCACACTCAACAACACCATCATAAACACTTGATTTTAATGCAGGTGAACTGGACAAGACGTCATTGAGGAATCATACCAAAGGGTGGCGATCATAGGCTATAGATGCCAGTAATGGACCTATAGTTACACCTAAGCAATCTCCCAGGAATTGATCATCTGAAGTTGCATGTTTGGAGGTAGATCTAATGCAAGAGAGGGAAAATTTGTGAAGTCAAGCTTCCACACGGTTTAATCATTCAAAAGTCACTCGCTAGTATCTTAAACTGATTTGCAATTGATTTTATAACATTTTCACCAATACAAAGTTGTTTTCTACACATCAACTATTTTACAATTCTTCAAAACATCACCTCACCAAAATGTAAAACAAACAATAGCCAACACAATATGACAAAAATCATAAACCCTAGTATAAGAAACCAAGCATAAATTAAGAATGCAAACCTGACCAAGGCACAAATCAATGCTTCCAATTGAAACGATAAAGTCACTTATGTTTGATTTCTTGGAGATTTTCCCACCAAATCACCATAAAACCTTCGCACTTCAAAAACTCATATTTTGGAACTCGCTAACCTCAAAATGGTTGATTAAATTTCAGAAAACCACTTCCAAATATCACGAATCCACATCACTATATGTTTAAGTGGTCACGTCAACTAATAATTATGATATTACTCACGTTGACACTTAGCCGTTAATGACTTAGACGCTGTTAACAAAAATAATTAAATTAAACATAAATTACAAAATTAAAAGTCACATTAAACAAAGAAAAATAGTATCAAACAAAGTTGACAAATATAAAACAAAAAATATATTAAGAAAAGAAAAGTATTAAACAAAGTTTACAAATACAGTAACCGAAGATATAAAAAAAAAGGGGTAATTTGGAGCTTCAAAATGAAACGGGCTGTTATCCCAAAGAACGTGGCAATCTTCGTCGCTTCTTCCCTTTGTGCACTGGTTGTTGTGGCCAGGTCCAGAGATTGTTAGGGTTATACTTTCTGCCACTCACACGGCCACACACTCACCGATCTCACTGATCCACTTACTCCGGAGACTCACAGCTACCGCAGGTACGCTTTCACACGCACAAACTGTACGATTCATTTACTTTTTTAATTACCTCCAGAAAAAGAGATGGAATATATATATATATATATATATATATATATATATATATATATATATATATATATATATATATATATATATATTTATATATATATGTATGTATATTCCCTTTTACGATCGTGTTCTGTTTTTGTAACAGACTAGAACAAAACATAAAAAACCTGACTCTGTAATAGAGATCTTGAGTCACTCTTCAAATTCCAAAACTGAGTGTAGTTGAACTTTGAAGTGTATAAATTCATTGTTTTTGTGAGAACAACAAATTATTACTTTTCCCCTCAACGAAAATTAACGGGGTTTACGGACAAACCATTCGTCGGTGCGTGTACCTTATTCCCTGAGTTTTTCGTTGCTACTGCATGGTGTATATGTGTTCTGTACTGTGCAATTCCATCTGAGAATCTGGTATATAGTTCTTTCTTTATGCTATTTTACCGGTTGCTAGCTAGTTACTCATCAACCTTATTCGTCTACCTTCATTAATTTGCTACATAGCATTCACGGTAGAGGTTTCTCGCATCGTCATTTTCCCTAATCAGTGTCAAAGATTCCCAGTCGAAACTGATTTGGGTCCATTTTACAGTTTTTTCCTTATCTCTCCTATCCTCGAACAGAGTAGTTTTCATGTTTTCGTTCTTCCAACTGATATGAAAGCAATGCATTCTCACAAGGGTAAAGATTAATTACTCATTAGGGTACGCGCGTGCATGTGTCTATATATATATATATATATATATATATATATATATATATATATATATATATATAAACATGGGTAGATAGATATAGATATATTTTCTGAATGATTTTAAAGATATTTCCCTTATTTTATTTTCGTTTAAGATTAGTAACTTAATGAGTTACTAATGATTAGGGCAAGGAGTACTTAGTATTACCCTAGGAGGAACTTGACCTCTCTATTTATAGTTTTTTAATTGCTTCAAAGTGCATAACCCTGTTATCGGCTTGACATATGTAAAGTATGTGTACCTCTAATGTCGTTCCTAACTAAGTAAACCATATATACTTATGAAATCTGTTTGAAGAAAATGTAAATTAAGGTGGATATATATATATATATATATATATATATATATATATATATATATATATATTCTTTTTTATACCTTTTTCCATGGGTTGATATAGTTGACAGCAGATTCTGTCATTCTCTGATGTTGCCATTTCTTTTAATGCTTGTTTGTCTTGATCCTTTTGTAGGCTTAATTAGGGTTATGTGGTGTTGCTGTTCCAAGGTGTGGAGATGGTGCTACTTGGGGAATTTAGGATCGTTATCCTTTTCCCATCTTTTCAACATTGTTGTGTTGTCAGAAATTGAAAAGCTACTTTCCTGATTGATCGGGATTTAGTTTTTGAAAAAAGCTAATTTGCTCTATTTGTTGTGCTTAGTTAAAGTGTAACAATATTTTTATTCACATATAGTTTTATTATATAATTTTTATTACTTTGTTGTCCTGTATATCTATGCACTATTTTATCAAGAGCTCAATCCACTTAGTTACTTAAGTTGAAAAGCTGAAAAAGGGTTGTTTAACAATTGTATTATATTATAATCTTTTCAGCCTTATTAGATCAAGATTTTTGTTTTAAAGAAGCAAAGAGTGGAAGTACCTATCAGTGATGCCTGATCTTCCATTCCAAGTTGGGGATTTGGCTGAGTCAAAGTCCTTTCAAAGTGGTTTTCGGGGTGCATGGTTTCGTTGCAAGGTATGCAAATTCTTCCTTCTCTAACTTTTGTGGTGTTGATGTGATAGGCACAGGAACTAAAATAAGAAAGAGACTCTAAGATTGGAATTGGCTTCTTATGAGACAATTTTATCAAATGTACATTTTACTAAAAATACAACCAAGTTTCTGTGAAATTTGTGGTTCTTTGAATTATTATATTTAGAATTAAATGAGTTTTTGGCATCTCCAAAATTGAGAATTGTTAAGACCACATTATTAAATGTTGGGTTTCAAGAACATTGAGGTGTTTTTGGAGGTACCAATTTTAATATAGACCAATTTGGAGGTACCAAACACTTATTTAAATCTTACTTTTAAACAACAATCTTCTATATTGTGGTAATGTATTATGTTGTTCTCATGGCAGCTGGTTTTGCTGTTTTGGTTATGACAGTGGTAGAAACGTGTATGGCTTGAAAAATACTATACAATGTCTGTGTGGATAAACTTCTCTATAGATGCCTTACCAAATAAAAGTAAAAGGAAAAATAAATAAGTTTCTCCAGAACTTAAATTAGTACATATATATGTTAATTTATAGAAACTTTCTCATAGTAGCTTATCCGAAGCTGATCTTAACTTATGTATAAGCTAATTTTAGTTTGTGGAAAAACTTAATTTATTTTTCGGTCATATTTTCTTCAGATATAGATGCTTTTAGAGTGTTTTATTCCTAACACTCTGACTGTTCAAACTTAAGAGACTATTCCCTTTCATTAAATGTTCTTTAGACACGGTTACTAAGTTTTCTCACATCTTTTTCAAACGCTAACTTATGATTTGAATGAGACCTCTTTGGTTAAACATTTCTACCAAATTTGGTGATAGACTCTGTCTGCTATGAACAACAGTTTTGATTTTCTGAGGTAACCTGTCTGTTTTGTATGCAGTTCAAGTGGAAAAAATTTAGCTGATCAAGTAACCGAATTGTATATTATTGTTGTTACTTGGGTCTCCAATTAGACTTTTATTAGCTCTTGTGCTTAGTGTATTAGCTCATTAAAGAAATTAAATTCATTAATCTAAACTAATGTAAATTCTGTTAGCATTAAAATACTTGTATATCCTCCCTTTTAATATTTATAGGTATTGCCTTAGTTGAATACTAATTAAAATAATTATTAATGCAAGTATGGAACTATTTTCATCTGATTAATGCTGGATTATTTGAAGTGAAATTTTGTTTTCATGATTTTTATTAAAACCCCTTCCAGTTCCATTGTCTTTTTATTAAAAAAAAAATCTCGTTTCTCAGAATAATTTCGTGCAGGCTTCTTTGCCCATCTGGTAATCTGCCTGTAAGCATTGGTTGGCCACATATCTGTACTGTTGCTACTTTTTAGTAAAGGACTGGGATGCTTAACCAGTGTCTATCATTTTATTGAGTATTAAATTTTTCTATCTGATATTATTTTGGCCTGAAATTATTTTATGATTTTTTCAGATTAGAGATATCCGCACGAAAAAAGCTGTCATATCCCATCTATTGGAGTATTTTGACTACACTGACCAAAGTATGTTCTTGCTCTGTTTTAACATTTCAACTAGAAGTCCATTAGCTTATTTATTGAACGAAGTAGAATGAATGTTCTTATGAAATTTGGTTGGTTTTAACATTTCATTTTCTTGATTAAGTGTAATATAGTTGGGTGGGTTAAATGCAAATATTTTACATTCCTTCTTTGATGTGGAAGTGCCAAGTTGAGGTTTATATGAACTGTCACAAGTTTAAGAACTAGAGAGAAGGGCTAGTGTAGTCCAAGTTGCTTTGATGGTGAAATCCCTGTGCTACCAGTCAAACGTTTTCTTTGATACTGCCATCTAAATTTTCTTTGATTGACTCATTTGCATCCTATTGTATATAGTCTTGAAGAGGAACCGAGGAACTTGTATTGTAGCGCTTAAATGTGATGAAAAATCCATGAGTTAATGCTCAGCCAATGTATTTGTATATATATAAAGGGATGGGTACAAATATGTCAGGAGGTGGAAGGTTACAACTTATGTTCCTTAACCTAAAGTTAGGTTCTCCCACAAACAACTTTATGCAAACAGCTTTATGTAAGCTGTAGCAAACATAATTTTAATATTCACACTCAAGCTGGAACGTATAAATGGTATGCACCAAGCTTGGAATGAATAAATTGAATCCTAGACCCTCTCAAGGATTGAGTGAAGCTGTAAACTACTATAGCAATCATAATCTTAACACTCACACTCAAGCTGGAGCATATAAATTGTATGCAACAAGCTTGAAATGTATAAACTGAATTCTAGGGCCCTCTCAAGGAGTTAATGAGATTGTATGCAAGCTGGTTGTTACCGCTAATAAATCCAGGACATAGTTCCTTTGACAGTGACTCTCCCAGATTCTTTCATGAGACATAGGATTAGATTTAATATGAACGATACAACTTCATTCGCCCATAATTGTTACAATACAACTTCATTTGCTCAAACTTCACAAAATTTCAACTGTTGAAGGAGTTTTTTAATCCACACAAGTGGACAAATCAGTTGAGATTGAAAGTGTAAAATAATTCTCGAGGGCTTGAAATATCCCTCTCACTCTCATTCTATATACAAAAAAGTTCTGATACAAAAGTACATGATAAATAGGGTAACTCTAGCTGCAGACCTAGGTACTACTATATATATACTAGACACAATATAATGATGATAAATAGGATAAATATTCTATCACTCTCCCTCAAGCTGGAACATACAAATTGTATGTACCAAGTTTGGAACAAATAAAATCAAACCGAGGACCACTTAATGACCTGGTCAACACATCTACGAGTTGATCGTTTGACCCAACAAACTCAGTACATATTTCTTTAGTCAACAACTTTTCACGAACAAAATCACAATCAATTTCTATATGTTTAGTCCTCTCGTGAAACACTGAATTTTATGCAATGTGGAGAGCAACTTGATTATCGCAATACATCTTCATAGAATGGATGTCATAGAAGTTAAGCTATTGAAGGAATTGTTTCACCCATATAAGTTCACATGTTAGTGACGCCATTGTCCTATACTCGGCTTCAGTTGTTGATTGGGCTACTACATTCTGTTTCTTACTTTTCTATGAAATAATGTTTCCTCCCAGAAAAACACAATATCCTGTAGTAGACCATTTATCACTAGGAAACATGTCAACATTTGCATGAATAAAAATTGAAGGAAAGTTGGACAAGAGAGAAAACTGAGTGATTTGAAGAAATAAATATGATAAATGGCTTTTATTTTATTGTGTTTATATCATAATAAATTCATATGAAATGAGGTTGCATGATAACTGGGCAAGGGAACTATCAATTGAATCAATTTTGTTGTAGCGAAATTTGGACACAAGAATTATTTCACGAATTAATTGAATAGGTAAATTTTTGTTTATTGTCTATTATCAACAATATCCTTCTATATTGTTTTAATTGTTAGGTGCCATGTTTTTCTATCCAAATTGATAAATATGTTAATTACACAAATGTTTCTAACAAATTCAGGAGAGCTCTAATCCTTGGAGTTTATAAGTAAACCCCCTTACTCACACTGATAACTACTATAAAAGTTGGAAGTGGTAATAATTCATTTGAAGTTATAACTATTGCATTACTTGTTTGTAGAGCCAAGTTGGATCAAGTTGTATCAAAAGCCTCTAACTAATATTGGCAAGTCAAAGGGCTTGAACAAGGAACTGATGTTGCGACCTTCATTCCCTACTTTCTCTCGTGAAAGTGAAAAGCTTGATGTGAATGCCATATCAGAAATGACTGTTATTGTTAATAACACATGGAAAGTTGGGGATTTGGTAGATTGGTATACCGATGGTTGCTATTGGTCTGGAACTGTAACTAAATTATTGGGGAATGATAAAGTTCAGGTAATACTATTTGTCTTCAAGTTGTGTTGATTCAATATCTTATTTGGATTTTTTTTTGAGCTATAACAGCCAGAGTAGACATTATTTGGCACTATTTGCTAGTTCTGCCCTATTTATGCAATAGATTTTACACTTTAGATTTTCTCCTCAATTATTTGTCTCATTTTATTCTAGTTTAGGTCCAGGCCTAACTTAACTTCGAAAGCCAACTCGTATAGAGAGGTTTCACCCTTACTTATATACATTATTTTAGTCATACCGTTAGTTGATAATGGATCTGAACATACTCTTTCATGCTAAGAAGTGGGCATCTCATAAAGTTTACATGGTCGAATTGGGGGGATTCATTAAGGGCCTTAAAATAGATGGGCTTAGTTGGCCCAACGACAATTGTTATTCCATATTAGATTTATGGTTGACCATGTAAGAAAGGAAAATAAGGAATACATGGAAGAAATCTAAAAAGATCTTTATTACAAGTTTCCCTATTTCCAAACATCTAATAAGATCTTTTGTACCTGCCCTTTTTAGCATATATTATCATGAGCCAAGCTTGTTGTAAAAGTAGTCTACTTGAGAATTGAGATATTTTGTATAATGTATGCTAGTTAATAAGTGGAACTAACAAAGTTAGTGTTCTCCTAAAAGCATATTTTCTCTAACAAAACAGTAATCTATCTCTAGGTGTTTGGTTTGTGCATGGAAGATTAGATTAGATGCAATGTGTAGTGGTGTTTGTTTGGTTTGTGCATGGAAGATTAGATTAGATGCAATGTGTAGTGGTGTTTGGTGTCACAAATCAATTTAGCCTCATAAGTATCTCTAAATTGTAATTGTTGAAATTACTTATGCCATGTCATCTCAAATGCAATTGCAACCATAAAATAGTGTTTGACTTCAACACTAGATCTAGCAATTGTATTTTGTTTTTGTTAGAATAATTAAACCCATGTGCACACAACTGTGTGAGCTAGTTAATTAGTGGAGTCTTAGTTGTGTGTGTGTTGTATTTCGTCCTGATTAGCTATTAAGCCCTATAAATGTATAATTAAGAAGAGAGTTAATTAAGCTCCTCTAGGACTTAAATATAATTTCGCTCTCTATTGTTTTAAGTTGGTATCAGAGCAGGTTGATCTTGATCTGTTAATTTGTCATATCTGGTGCATTTTTTGCTGCCAATTGCTATGTCTGCCATCGTTGTCATCGACCACTGCCGTAGTTTTTGTCGGTGACCACTGGATCATGATCACCTTTTCAAGCGACCACCAACCCTGTCGAGATTAGAGCAAGAAGCCTCCCCACACACTGTCATGTGCGTCAATTACCGATGTTGTCTTGAGGCAGGTGAAGCCCACGCGCTGCCTTCCAATCACCAGATCTTCAAACGACCATCGTCTGACTCGCCAAAGCATTCCCAATACGTTTCTTTCACTCGTGTCATGTTTTGGGATTTTTTGGTAGACTCTTAGTCACAAAGAGATTCTTTCCTACTTGTCGATTGAAGGTTTTTATTTCTATCAAACCCAAATTTTTCCTTTAAAGACTATTGTTTTTGTCTTCAAAATCCATTTTCAAAATGTCTATTGGACCTATTATTTTTGGAAATCCTACAATTACCACTAAAAATTTAAATGGAAAAAATTAATTTTCATGGTTGGCATTCATTGAAATGTGATTTCTTGGTCAAGGTCATCCTTACCACCTTGAGCAAGACGGAAGCAATGTGCTTCCTGAGAAGGCTGAATAGTGGAAGCAAGTTGATTTCCAACTCTTTGCTCTGTTGTAGCAACATGTGGAACTAAAGCTTTTTATTTCTCTTAGAGCTTTTAAAACCTGTCATTCTTTGGAAGAAAGCTCAAAATATTTATGCAAATGACATCCAACATCTTTGTGACTCTACAAACAAACTTGCACCCCTTTAACAAACTGACCTTGATATGGTATCTTTTATGATCGAAGCTGAGTTTGCATTTGAAGAACTAAATATGTTCTTAGAAGTAGATTCTTTGGATGAAATAAAGAAGAAACTTGACAAATACTATATAGTGATGATCTTTCGTGCTCTACATTTAGACTTTGATCATCTTAGAGACCAAATGTTAACCAGTCATGAGGTTCCTTCCATGGAAAGTGTTAGGTTTCTGAGTATGAAACCTAACGTTGACAACTCACTCACACAATCCCAGCAAGAAAAACAATTGGAAAAGAATGAATTATCTGTATTCTCATCAACGAAAGTAGCGTACAATCAGTATCTGGGAGCATAACCTCCCTCCATCTACCGAGAGCTTAACCCCCTCACAAGGTCCAAGACCTGTCTAAACAAAAGAATATGATTAGCTGCCCTCTAACAATGAATAGAACTCTATTTATATAAGATCTCCCATCTCGCCTTTCCTAACCGCTCTCTCATTTTCCCGCCTTTCTTAACTACTCTCTCATTTCCTCTTCCTTCTATCCTCTTACCTTAGATCCTATCTGAAAGCTTGACCACATGTCTCCTTTGAGTTCCAATGCCTCAAAGCAAGGAAGTTCATGGAAGAAATACTAGAGGAGGACGTGGAGGTCAGGGGCGAACTCATTGCCCGCACTGTAAAATGATGGGTCATACCCAAGAAAACTACTTCTCATTGCATGATTTTCCTACCAAGACTGCCCATGTCTCTAAGGCAGAAACTGCGGACTCCAAATTCTCTGATGAAGAATATCAAGAGTATCTAATGTTAATGTTACAATATTTACCCTATCTATCATCATTATATTGTGTCTAGGGTTACCCTATTTATCATGATTATATTGTGTCTAGGATTATCCTATTTATCATGTACTCTTGTATCAGTTTATTCTTATAAATAGAAGATTATGATAGGGATCAATTAAGCCCTCGAGAATTATTTTACAGTTTCAATTTTAAGTTGGTATCAGAGCAGGTTATCTGAGTCTCTTCCTACTCTGTCTTTGTTGCCGCCACTGGCAGCCTTAAAAATTTCATCTTTTCTGAAATACCTATATGAGCAGTCCCGCTCTCCTAATAATCTTAGATATTTCTAGTGCCTTTTTTAGTTGTTTCCCACTGTTCGCCGTCGTCCGCCGCCATATGTTGCCACAGTTTAGTCCTGCGACTAGTGAATCAGGATTGCCTCCTTTCACTGATGGCCAATCCCGTCGGTGTCGAGGAGCGCGACCCATCCCTGGTGGTCGTTGCCTTATTCTCCTCTACACAAGTTGTCACGCCCGACTTCTTTCCAATCAGTTTCGGGCTCATGTTCCTTACGTGCCACCTTTCCGATGTCAGAGTGACACTGTGCCACTACCGGAGCCTCTTGAGTTCGTTTTTGTCCTTGTTTCTTAGGTTCGGTGGTTGTAACTCAGACCTAGGGTTTTCTCCTTTGATTGTTTTGGAACCCTAAGTCCTTCAAATCTCCTTTGTTTCATCATTGTCTGACTCGCCAAATCATGCTGAGTCCATATTTATCCGTGGTTCCTAATTTTGAAGTCATGGTATTTTAAGTTTTCTCTCTGAAAACCCTAAAATCGAAAATCCCCAATTTCTTGTTTTCATTCTGGAATGGTGGAGGCATGGCTGCTTCTTCATCACCCGCTTTGCGTCACTTAAGTGCCACCAATAGAAGTCATCCAAGTCTGTTCATTGACGCACCACATAATCCAGCCATGGTTATCTTAGTGGCATTTTGGTTTCTTCTTCTCCTTGTACGCCACCATTGGTTTTCTTCTCCTTTGGTCACTCCAACCTGTCTTCGACATTTCAAGGGTGATGGTGAGCCTTGCGCCTAGGCTTGGTGCCTGTGAAGGAAGCAACCCACTGTGATGACAAATCTGTTTTTGGATTTTGGGTATTTTCCTGGTTGGTTGTTGTTTTAGAATGCATGGTGATGAAGGAAATTGGTAGGTGAATGTATCTCTGAGTGCTCCGCATGAGGCTTAAAGGTATGGAGATTATGGAATTGAAGACTCATGATCTCTTGGTGAATGGAAGTGAAGATGGGATGAGAGAAGTCTTCCAGAGGAAGAAAAAAAAAATAACTCTCTGTTTCAGCATTGTTCCTTAGCCTCCTTTCATAATGTGTGTTTAGCTTTGCATATTGTAGCAGCTGTGATGTTCTTGATGGCTCGTGTCATTTATTTACAAGTCTCCAAGGAGAGTCAGTGCTATCAGCGGGTTAACACCAAGGAATTTCAACTCCAAAGTCATGGGTTGAAGGTTGCTCATGGCATGAGGGGAGTCTATTTCTGGCAAGATTTAGAATCTTAGCCAAACAATTTCACCATCCCCTTATCAAATTTGTTTTTGGATGCTTTGATGAATAAAGGAGACCATTATTACCTTTCACCTTCATAGTTTGTCATCGGTGTGCCGTCATTTCCGTCGTTTTCCGTGAGGGAGAGTATGTTTCAACCACTGCAGGCCCCATCAGTAAGTGATGGCAATCCCTGCAGTTTCTCTCCTTTAGCCACTGTAGGCCCCATCCTTACTTGATAGCAGTTTAGTCCCTGCAGTTTGGTCGCTTTCCGCCACTACAGGCCCCACCAGTCAGTGATGGCAATTTAGTCCTTGTAGTTTGTCATTTTTAGCCACTGCAGGTCCCTTCCTTACTTGATGGTAATCCAGTCTCTGCAGTTTGTCGATGTATAAATAGTATTTTCAACTGAACATTGACATTGTTTGATCCATTTTTCCTAGTTTAAAATACTTTATTTAAGGCCATTCAGTTCTATCATCTCAATTTTTCCGTCATATATTTTGGTTCATTTAATAGTTGCAGTTATCATTTTGCTGCTAATTTTGGCAAATGGCATACACATGGTGAGCATCTTTGTGTCTTGTTTCACACCTTTTTCTTCTTTAATGAACTTTACCTTTGTGTCTTGTTCATTGAACAATACTTGTCTGGATGTACTTTTAGTATTATATGAGCATCTTAAATTCACATATAGTATGTGTCTTTCTAGATTAATCTGCTTCCTCCTCCACTGGGTGAAGGGTTATCTTATGAAGCCTTAAGCAAGGATTTGCGCCCATCTTTGGACTGGTGTCCTGAAAAAGGTTGGTCTGTGCCTATACCCGTGGTATGTACTCTTAATCCTATACTTTGATTTATCTTTGTATTTGTAAATTAATAAATTAATTTCTCAAATGGATAATTTTCCCTGGTTAGATTTTGTTTATGCCACTTCTACTTATAATCCTACAATTTGACTTGTCGTTGTACACATTAAATTTTTTGCAAAAACATAATACATTCGTAAATTGTATGATATTTTTTGCTTATACAGGAAAATGTCATTGTTTTAGTCTTCAAATTTTGTTTGAGTTTGTAATTTTGTAAATTTGATTGTAAAGTTCTTCTATTGCATAAAATAAAAGTAAAACAAATGTCCCATTTGAAATATACTTTCTAGTATATATGTTTTTCTTTTGATAATGGGAGGGGATATATAAATCATAACATGTCTAAATTCTAATAAAATGGTGTTGTTCATGAATTCTATTGTGTGGATACAATATGTTGAAATGTAATGTATTTTCTAGTGGGTTTTTTAGAGTGGGCTTTTTAGGAGCCTTTTGTTTTTTCTTTTTGTGTTGATCTACTATCCCTTATAAATAGGGTAGTATGTGTATTAGGGTTAAGTGAACAGTAATAATAAAAATTTCAGTTTCTCTTCCAACTCTTTAAGTTGGTATCTAGCATCGCTAACTGCCACCCATGTCCGCTGCCGCTGCCATCACTGCTATTGTTCGCCGTCACTGCTGCTGTCCGCCTCCATTGCCGTTGTTCGCTGCTGCTGTCTGCTGCCACTATCGCCACAACTTTTTCTCCAGTGAAGTCAAGGGTTATGTGCACCTCGATGAGCGCGACCCATCCCTGGTGGTCACCGCTTCATTCTCCTCCTGACGTGTTGTCACGTGCCGCTTCTTTCTGGCCAGCCTTGGAACATCACCGCGTCATTGTCAGTCGTTTTGCCTCAGTCTCCTAAGTGTGTTGTGGTCATTGTTTTGCTGTTTCGTTGACAATAGCTTCGATCTAGGGTTTCTACCCTCAAAATCAGTTTTTCCCTCTTCTGTTTGGCCTTAGAATGACTTTTGGTTTTGGAACACCTTTATTGGCTACCTCTACCATTACTTCTGCAAAACTCACTTGGAAAAATTATCTATCTTGGTCTTCTTCCGTGGAGTTATGGTTTCTTGGTCAAGGATACCTAATCATCTTGAACAAGATATTTCCACTATACCCGATGAAGAGAAATCTCAATGGTAAAAACTTGATTTTCAGTTATGTAGTGTCTTATGTCAATTTGTCACACAAGAGGTCTTAGAAATTTTGAGACCTTACAAAACGGGCTCCTCCTTTTGGAAAAGAGCACAGGATATCTTTGCTAATGATGTGCAACGTCTCTTTGATGCAACTCAAAGAGTGACTTACCTCAAACAAGCCAATCATGATATGGCCGCTCATATAGGAAAGGCTCGTGCTGTCGTAGAGGAATTGAAGAATTTATGTGGCTGATTCTTTAGAAGGCATAAACAAGAAGCTTGATAAGTTTTACATGGTCTTAATTCTAAGAAGTCTACACTCAGATTTTGATCATGTTTGTGATCAAATGTTAGCTGGTGATCAAGTCCCATCAATGGACAACCTAGTTACTCGACTTCTTCGGGTACCTTCATTACTTAAAGACGAAAATTCAATTGATGGTATTGAAACATCAGTTATGGTAGCACCACAAGGAAGAGGAGGAGGCAGAAGCAACTGAGGAGGATGTGGTGGTCGTAGTATGCGTCCTCAATGCACATATTGTAAGAAAATAGGCCATACTCGAGAGAAATGTTATGCCTTACATGGATATCCAGACAAAGCTGCTTATGTTTCTAAATTTGATGATCTAGAATCCAGAATTTCAAATGAAAAGTACCAAGAATTTTTGAGGTACATGTGTGGAAAATCTTCTAATCCTGGCCAATCCTCCTCCATGTTCAATGTGTCAACTGCCTACATATCTCAATCTGTGGAAGGTCACAGTCCATGGATCCTTGACTCACGTGCCTCAGACCATATCTCTGGTAACATTCCTTCAATTTTCTTCCATGTTGATAAGTTTCCGATAAAGAAACCTATTCGAGATCCTCTAGAAACAACACTTAGGCACCAAGAAACAAGAAAGAAAGTAACAGAATAGGATATTATTCACAATGTCAAGTCTGTACACTCACAATAGCAAGGGCTTAACCCCTTTTCACAGGCTTATTCTGGTTAACTAACAACTGTCAAAAGTCCTTCAAACAACTAACCCCTCTACTATTTATACAACAGCTATTCCCGCCCTACCCAACTGTAATAAACAGTTGGGTTGCTCAACTAACTCCTTCTTTTCCTTCTCTCATAAACTCTCCAACTCTTCTCATTCCTAACACATGTCCTCTCCGAAAATCCCTCATTTCATTACCGTTGCCAATGGATCCAAACTGGCATCTCTAGGAATTGGCAGAGTTTCCTTATCTCCTTCACTAAATTTAAATTTTGTTTTGTATATTCCTTATTGCCCTTACAATTTAATCTCCTTGAGTCAATTGACTCGTTCGTTAAATTGTTCTGAAACCTTTACTGCTAATTCCTTTGTTATATAGGAACATGGTACGGGTCGTCTGATTGGAGAAAGACATGAGTCTTGAGGACTTTATTTCTTAAAACATAGCTCTTCACTTTCCTGTTTTACAACATCATCCTTAAAACTTTTGCATGATCGTTTGGGCCATCCAAGTTTGTCCAAGCTGAAAATGATGGTTCCGAGTCTCAAAGAAATTCAAGTCTTAGATTGTGAGTTTTGTCAGTTAGGAAAACATGTTGGATCTTCTTATCCTAAAAGGTCTGAGACGTGACGTAATTTTCCTTTCTCAACTATTCACTCTAATATTTGGGGACCAAGTCATGTTACTTTCGTTTGGTTTTAATTATTTTGTAACCTTCATTGATGAATTCTTTCGATGTACTTGTGTTTATTTAATGAAAGAGAGATCTGAACTTTTGTCCATATTTATGTCCTTTTTTAATGAAATTAAGAACCAATTTGGGATGACAATTAAAATCCTCCGAAGTGATAATGCTAAGAATTGACATCTCATTGAAACTGCACGCTCCCTGATGTTGAATACTAATATTCTTGTGCATCACTGGGGCGATGCTGTCCTCGTTGCCTGTTTTCTAATCAATAGGATGCCTTCTACCTCTCTTGAGAATAAAATTCCTCACTCTATCATTTTTCCAAACGACACTCTATACCATGTCTCCCCATGTGTATTTGGGTGTATGTGTTTTGTCCATAATGTTTCTCCAGGTCTTGATAAACTCTCTCTAAAAGCTATTAAGTGTGTTTTCTTTGGATATTCTTGTCTTCAGAAATGCTATAAATGTTATTCTCCCTCCACCAAGAGATATTATATGTCTGCTGATGTCACATTCTTTGAGCATACACCTTTTTTCTTGTCCTCCATGGAGGATCGTTCATCTATTCAACAAATGTTTCCTCTACCATCATGTGATCCCTTGGTTATTCTTGCTTCTGTACTTAAAACTCAAAATGCGAATGACATTGTTCCTCCACCTCTTCTCACATATCAGCGTCGGAGACCATCTCAAACTCAAAACACTAAAGATCCTTGAGACTCAGATCCTCCTCCATCAAATCCCCAGACCATAGACTATTTCAAAAGGTGTGCACGTGGCTGACGCCTGGAAACTAGTATTGTACCAATATTCAGCCCATGGTAGAAAGGAACTCCAAGTTTTTGGTTGTTCGGAACTAAAACATCTCAAATAGGTTTCCAAAGTCCTATTCAAAACCTCAGTTTGTCAATTAGACTCAGGATGGTAAGTTGTTCTCATCAATAATCTAGTACCCTGAAGATTAAAAAATTCCTTCTAGAACAAACTCATAAAGGTGGGATCTCTGTCCCTAACGATGGAAGAAGGAATTCCATGTAGCTTCGCCACCTCCTTTTCTCATCAATAATCTAGTATCCTGAAGATTAAAAAATTCCTTCTAGAACAAACTCATAAAGGTGGGATCTCTGTCACTGACAATGGAAGAAGGAATTCTATGTAGCTTCACCACCTCCTTTAAAAATACTTCGGCTACGGACCTGGCTGAATAGGGGTGTTTTAGGGCGATAAAATGTCCATACTTACTCAATTGATCAACCACCACCAATACTGAATCATACCCAAATGGCCTGCGGAATGGGTAAAGGTTGTAGCAAACCTTGGGGTGAGGAAGCCAATATTTAGATTGAGCAGTGCTGATTGATGAAAAACAAGCCAAACTAACGAAGAAATATTTATGACATATGATATACTCAAAGCAATAAAACAGTGACATAGGCTTAGAATTGCAGTAACTTAAAACTAACCCAAGAATATCACTAAAGGATTGTTTTGCTGGAATTCACATGGAACCAAGAAAGAAGCTCGAGATATCTGTTTTTTCCTTGCTCTCAACATTCAGAAAATTAAAGCAACTCTCTCCAGCTATAACATTCCTTCCCCTAGGTATATCTAGGTATATTTGCACTTGTTAGAAGTGGACTTGAGGCCTAACTCATCCCCACAAAACCGGCACTTATATACTTTAATTTGGCCTTATCTCTAGTCGATGTGGGACTTCCAACAGCACTAAAAGCTAAAAAGAAAACATCCCTAACATAAATCTGAAAAGGTGCTGAAAAAGCTGCTCCACATCTGCCAAAAAGCTGTTTTTGTGTGTGCTGCCATAGCAAAATTGGTGTTTGTTATCTCTTGATGTGGCAGTGCACAATCCTAGCTCAGCTCCATTTGGACCATTCCTTGTGTAGCCCAATAGCACATCAAATGAAGAGGAAGGGTCTGCTCCCAACTTTGCTAATTGCACCAGAATGGTTGAAACTGTCTCTGCCCAAGTAACTGCCTCGAACTCCAGATTAAACTGCATCTCGTACAAAGCTCCAAAATATATGTTTTAGTACTCAAATTGAAGCTCTTTGAGTCTAGAATCCAACGCAACAAGAATCAGCTCAATTGGAGATATGTAGAAAAAGTTATGATCCAAACAGTTAACAAACATCTTTGAGTTATGCTGGCACTGCCTTTGCAAACTGCCTTCATTCCAACATGAACTGCAACTAGACTAGAGCTCCAAAAATCATGTTCTACCACTCAAATTAAAGCCCTTTGAGTCTAGAATCCAACGGAAAAAGAATCAATTAATTGAACACATGTAAGGACACCGGTAAAGAAAATTATGATCAAAACAGTTAGCAAAGGTTAGAGCTGAAAATTCTGTTTTTGGATTGCGTTGGGAGCTAGTAATATGGCGTTGGGCGGTAGCATAACAGGTGTTAATCTTTTTGGTTGTGTTGAGTGCTAATCAAATGGTGCTGGGGTATCGAGACAATGAGCAAGGTTCAAAAATGCGCTGGGCACCAATGGATGGCACTGCGCAGTGCTGCAACACCTAAAACTTCCTAAAAATTACAAATCTAAGCTAAAATTGAAAAATTAAAGAAACCAAAATGCTAACAATGAGCAAGGTTCAAAAATGCGCTGGGCACCAATGGATGGCACTGCGCAGTGCTGCAACACCTAAAACTTCCTAAAAATTACAAATCTAAGCTAAAATTGAAAAATTAAAGAAACCAAAATGCTAACAATGAGAGTATAGAAGTTGAGTTATCAGTCCTGGTGGTCCAAAAAATAAACAATGGTTGCTCGATCAGAAGCCGAATACCATAGCCTTGCTATTACTGCTGGTGAAATCTTATGGCTGCGATCTTTTCTTTATGAACTCCGAATCAAGTGTACTACCCCAGTTATATATTGTGACAATCAAAATGCAGTTGCTTTTAAGTCCAGATCTCCAATCCAGAACAAAACATATGGAACTGGACATGTTCTTTGTTTCGGGAAAAAGTGCTCAATCACTCCTTGTTCACATCTTCCTGCTGCTGATCAAGTTGCCGACATTCTGACCAAACCTCTCACTCAAGCTCAGTTTTCTGCTCTACGTCACAAACTTATTGTTATTGATTCTTTTCAATAACCTTGAATTTGAGGGGGACTGTTAGAATATATGCATTCTGGTTTTCTTTATTATGTGTGTGTCCCTTTTCTATTCTGATTATGTATTAACCAGGATCTTCTAGAATATTGTTTGTTAGAATTCTGCTAGTAGTGTTGTTGACTGCACCTCCTAGGAGTCTATAATATTTTATTCTGCTCCTCATTTGTTTAGATGAGAAATACAAACTTTATGTTAGTATTCTATCTCTCTTTATTCTATCAGTGAATAATTAACTTCCTTGCCAAAATTGCAGGGTGATGAATGTAGGCAGCCTTGTGCTCGTATAATCATTCCGGCAAATTCAGGTAGCACTATCAAAATATACTTTTGTTATTCTTTGCATTTGAATGAAAACTGAGCTTTCTGAATTGAAAATTAATTTGGATAGCCTTTCTTCCCTTACTTCTCTGGCTGTTTGTTAAATGATGTAGTGTCCTCATTTATACGTGCTTATTGGTCTATTTTGTTTTGGATTCAGTTATTCAAGTTGTTTCTGATTGCTTGGGTTTGTTAAAGACCTGTTTTGTCCTTCTGTGTACCTTATAAAACTAAAGCAAATTAGGAAAGGAATACATATACACCAAGCTCCTCACTAGCAGAGATACCTCTCTGTGAAGACAATGTGCAGAAAATAACTATGGTGTTCAGGCACAGATCGGAATATAACTTTCCCCAATCCCTTCCGTTCCTTGCCTTGCTCAATCTTTGCCTGCTTTTTGTTTCTTTATTTCCTCAATTCTGATATCATTCCAGAATTCACTTCTCCGGTAAGCATGTGACAGTTATCAGTGTTACAGCCTCCATTGTCTCTTTGGCACGTTCTCTACAATTGTCATTTTCCTGTTTACACCTTGCTCTTCTGGTTGCATTATTATTTTTGTCCATTTTTGTTCGTTATATATAACTAACTTTGCAGTATAACCTTTTTGTTATTTCCTGGGGTTTCGTGGGAATGCTACAGATGTAACGGATGAGGTTGGTCGGCATACAGTAAGGATGCATTCTTCTTCATCTTTAAATTTGAAAGACTATCCGGATAGATCCATAGCAAGGAGAAAGCAAAGCAACAGTGCTAGAAATGGTATGGAGATTAACGAGTCTGATAACGTTTCAAGTTTACACATGGATTCGTCAGTTGAGATTATGGAAATAGCTAGCATCAGTCGTATATATAATGAGGATCCCGCAAAGAAGAGCAGCGACAGAAGTCTCTATCTTAATTCCATGTCTTCCAATACTATAGAAGCTGCAATCATGGACTTGGAGGAACTTGTGAACAGGATTAAATGGTTAAGGGATGTGTTGAATTTGAGGGTGTCGCCTTTATCAGATACTAAACAGTCTTGGGAGTTTTCGAAACATCATCCATCATGCAAATGATGGTTCTGTATTCAATGTTTAACCTCGGCATAAATTTCTTTTTTCTCAAATATAATTCTAGAGCTTTTAGACAGTTTATTTTGGATATATAGTTGGTTAGTATATTTTTGGAACTTAATGCATTGTACCTTGGGCTTTCATGGTTGGCAATTGCTTCCTGCGTCTCTCTATATTATCTTCTCGTACCTTCTGATATATTGGAATGATAAAAATGATATTTTAAAATCTTTATATTTTCTAAAAAAATGCAATTCAAAAGGTATTTAAAAACTTTTAGATTACTCAGTAGTATTTAAATATATATATATATATATATATATATATATATATATATATATATATATATATATATATATATATATATATATATATATATTGGAATAATTTGGATTGTGTAATTTAAATTTGATTTTGAACTATTTTGATAGATCATTTTAGAAAATTTTATTTCAATTTATCACTTATGAACAATTTAAAATATATTAAGAACGATTCATCCAGAAATTTTAAAATTGAAAATTTATACATGATCCTTTCTTGAAGGTAAGATATTGCTTAATGATAATGGTGTTTCGAGGGCTCCTAAATTTCTAGGTCTAATAAATCGAACGAACCATTAGAGTTGGCAACAATAAAATACTTATCATTGTATGATTGACCACTAGAAGATTAAGGCTTTGTTTACTTGAATGAATTTGGAGGAGATTTGAGAGGATTTGAAGATAAATTTTGTTGTTGTTTATTTGAGTGGATTTGGAGGTAAGTAAGAGTGGATTTGAAAGTAAATTTTTTTAATCTGTCACATTAATCAAATCCTACACTAATTCTCATAAACTTTACTTCCTTCAGAGTAGTGGAAACGTTCGTGAGTTCCTTCAATTTTATGTTGGGCTAACCTACTCCGATCTCCTTGAGCTCGGCATTAAGGAGAGTGTTCCCAACTCCCACTCAAACCTTGCTAAGTTGGCAAACTGGGATTTTGACTCTCACGTGAACCTCGTCGAGCTAGCAGGCTGGGGTCTTGGCTCTTACACGAACCTCGCCAAGTTAGCAAATTTTGTCTTGTTTGGGAATTATAGGCGCCCTCTTCATGGGAGTCAGGCCGAGGTCGAAGAGATGATCTCTCATTCTACAAACCAATTAGCCTTTGCTAAGCTTGTGTAGGTCGACTTGTTGTTGAGTGCACGAGACCTCAAGCTCGGTATCGTATTGCCTGTGTTGTTCGTTGTGTTATTGTATGAGTGTTTGCATTTACTAGTAGAGGGTCGCCACCTAGTTGACTTCTATTTTGTGGGAGATTTGTGCGAAACTTTGAGTGGTGACTGTAGGGAGGTGAAGCCAAGGAAACGTTTACTAGGGTCCCATAGTGGGCGCCAAATAATCTTATTGAGATCTTGAGCTCGAATCTGCAAACATGTGGCAAGATCCTAGTGGTAGCTAGAATGCTCTTGATGATTGAAATGAAATTCCTTACTGCTCAAAACCTGTAAAAGACTCTCTGACGCTCGAGCCAAAAAAATGAGTTTGGATCTTTTATGAATGCAGTAGTGAATATAATTGATTATTAAGTGAGTATTCCTTGATAAATACTAGTTTTATTTATAGGATCAACATAGGTTATAAACCTATGTTATCATAAATAACATAAATAATAACAATAATACCAAATTGTCGATATTACTTATAAGATGTAAATATTGTTCCAATAAATGTAGGTTTAAGTTATTCTAGAATGAAGAGACTTAATGAATCTTGTTAGATCATGTTCTTTAGTCTATATATTGAGTCATATAAAAATACCTATAAACCATAAACCATAAATATGACCATCTTCACAAGATAAACAAAGAACAAAGCTTTGTAAGAAAATCAAGGTGGTCATATGGATAAGGTTGAACACTTTTTCGACTCTCGAAGAGATGAAAACTTTTATTTCACACATCTTCGTTTAATTTGGATAGTTAGGTGTGATAGGAGGGTTGGCAATCTGTCTAGAAAAATTCCTCACAAGTTTTTCTTTTTCACATTGTAAAAAAAAAAAAATCAATCACATACCAGTTTTTAATATTTAATGACCCAACTAAAATTTAGATGAAAAATGGAATAAAACACCTTTCAATCAAAATTCAAGGATTCATCGTTAGGGTGGACAAGTCTCCCATTGTCTTCCACTAGTTGAACCCAATAAATTATTTATCAACGAGTAAGATGGAGAGGTAGCAGCAACAGGAAAATACTATACAAATAACGAATTGTTTTTAGGGCGATCATCACAAATCTAAATGTTGTAAGTATATAAGATATACGGGGCTTGAGTAGTTATGTGTGATTAGAGGTTTTGCAATTTGTTCAAAAAATGTTATACCAGAAACGTCTATAATTTTGTCTACAAAATATTGTACGAGGGCAATTTGTCATTTTGTCCAAAAAAAATTGTACGGGAATTATTTACACTTTTTGTAGTTTTTTTTTTCTAAAAAAGTTGAACATTTTGTCAGAAAAATTATGTTTTGTTGTATATGGAGGAACCTAGGGGGAGAGCCAAATTATAATATAATATATTATAAAAAAACAAGTGTCAAATGGTTGTTAGTTTTTTCGATATCAAATTTTAGTAATGAAAGATTCCTAGTTTGTGGAATAAATAATGTTTAACTTTTCATCACTTGAAGTAACTTGAAATGCCAGTACCGAGGTTTAATGCACTAGCAACTTAGGTCAAGATTGTTAAGCATGGAGGCGTTCCCCCGCCCTCTACGTAGGAGTAATTCCTAGTTTATAGCACGTATTTCTACTCTCCATAATAAGCTTTGATCCATAAAACATATTCTTTAAATTTCAGCAAACAAATAAAATGAATCTATGATAATGAATAGTGAACTAATACTTCATGAAAATTTCTGCGTATGCCCCCAACAATGAAATCTTGATTTTTGATCAATGCGTTAAAGTGAAATGGCCAATTATGAATAATGGTTTGTTTCAGTAAAATTCTTGATCTTTGGTAGTTTCATATATCTTTGACAGTTTCTGAGTGAAATCTACGAGCTTTTATTTTCACTTCTTGAACAACCATTTTCTTATTGAGTTAGTTTGAAAACTAACATGAAACTGACGGCACTTTGTGGAACAACTTAGAAAATTTTATCTCTTAGCTTCCCTTCCCAGAGAGCTTTGCAAACAAAATTAGAGATCAAAAGGTGAGGCTCTCTTTTATAGATGTTCTAAACAGAGCGATTCTCCTTTCACGCTCGTGTCATGGTGGGATCCTGCAGAAGGAAAAATCACAAACTCCGATACTGCAGAACATATCGCAAAATATGATCTTATTTATCATAATTGATTAGAACATATTGGCTAAGCGTAGTAAGCTACACCAAAAAAAAAAAAGTCACTGGATTATCAAATCCTCTATCGATCTGTGAAAAAAATTCAACTTATTTTAGGTCAAGGAATATGGAGAGTAACTCTAGATATGGCTATAATAGCATCCTCACAAGGAAAAACACTTGTCATTCGTAACACAAAAGTATGGAACAAGCCATCTATTCTTATACATATATATCTATTACTAAAAAATGTTACTTGGAAAAGTTACATTTAGAAATTCATCACAAGAGCATAGAAACTCACAGGGCTTCCAAATCCAAACATAAATAGGTTTTACTTCCTCTTCAAGTCAATCTACATGAGTCATTTTGATGGTTAAAATTTTGAAGCAAGGTCAAGAAAAAAAATCCAATGGCATGAATCTTACGAGAAAATTTCCATAACTCCAATTAGGATGCAAGTTGAACTGAATTTTAAAGTGATATGAAATCAATTAAAAACTTTAATTAGAAAGGAAAAACCAATCTTCAGTGTACATAACATCCCCCCCCCCCGGACAATCATACGGACATATTCTTTAGAAGGGGTGATTATGAATTGAAACACAAACAAAAGTTAATCATCAAGTAAGCCCAAAAGCAGGTGTAACATAATGTACCATCTCTTAAAGATAGTTTGTAACAAACCTTCCCAAATTAGAGGAGGAGCCAAATCAAAGTTTTCCCTTGTCTTCTTCCTTCATCTTCTTCTGCCATCTTCTCTTCTTGTAATCCTGCAACATCTGGGGCATCTTCTCCATCAACTTTGCCGTGTTTTCCCGCTTCTCGGCAGATATCCTATCACATTTGTGTCCTTTCCTCCTGGTCTTCATCTCCTTTCTTTCAGGATCATAGGGCCAATCTTCCCCAGCAAGGAGTACTTCCTTTCGCAGTCTGGCACGTCGTCGAGCACTGATACTCAGTGGCTTCCATGCGCCCAGGTTCCAGTATCCCCATACTCCCTTAGCAAGTTCATCCTTGTATTTCACTAACTTCTCACGCCAGGGATACTGATATTCTGCTACTGCCTTTGTCACCGAACCAACACCCTTGCCCGCCATAAAGTAGCAACAAACTCTTGTGCTCTACACATGACAACAGCCACTCAATCAGGCAAATTCACAAACAACTTCTAGGCCAACATTTTTTCTATTTTAGACCAAATGATTACAGACTACATTCATATTGCTTATTCTCTGAAAATGAAATATATAATGAGAGAAACAATAAAATTCCAGAGATAAAACATACTGTGAATAGAAAAAGTGAAGAAGCAAACAAAATTCAATTTAGGTCATGATTTCGGAAAAGAAGCGATCAGATCTAATTCATAATTGAAGAAATTGAATGTTTGTTCATTGCTAGGGATTCAGATAAGCCCAAATCCTTAAATGGTTTTATTTCTTCATTTTCTTCCACCATTGGTAGTTTCTCACCTGTTGATAATTTTGAGCTTAAAACTTAAATAACTCCATATGGTCAAAAATCATAAACATCAAAAGCAACCAAACAAAATAACTACTGAGGCCATAAAATAATAAGAAGAAAGAATAGAAGAACAAATATCAAATCATAACTCATCCAACAACTACCAAAATCCAGCTATATGCACGAACGATTGACGGTGATGGAAGGGAGCTTGTTGAAATTTGTAATTCATTTACAATAGGGTATAATAAATCAAAGATTGTTTCCTATTGGAGGTCCTCACCATTTTATCAATAGCAATAAAGTGTATCTTACCATGGTTTCATGTGTTTGTGTGTACTATAAATATGATGAGGCTTGAATTGTTGATGTGAACAGATTATTTTTCGTGTTAGCAAAGAATTCGCTGGACCCATTCTCATATTTTCATTCCGAATTACATAAAACTACACTCATTTGGTAGTTCCCCTTTGAGTCTGTGGGAGTGAGATTCTGGAGAAGATGCAACTCTAGCTACCAAGTTTCAGTTGGGGCAGGCTTCATGCATGTTTCACCATTGTTATACCAAAACTATGTATTAAAATTTTCCCATGAATGTAGAAAATCCAATTTACTGAAGCACAAATAAAGGATTACATCATCAATCCTACCTAAGCAACTGTTTTTTACTGAACACCTTGGTTGCTACAGAGAAAAGCATTGAAGAAGAAGATAAAGTCATACATCTCACATTAAGCACACCTCGGTTGCTTTGTGACACATTAATAGGATTCACTGTCCTCAAGAATCTTTTTGTGGTTCTTAAATAAATAAAAAAAAATCTTAAATCATATGAACTAAAAAAACCTAATGGAACTGGTAGTATATGAAAGAAAATGGATGATATTCTAGGAGAACAACTCCTTTACAGCAGCAATATAACTCCAGCTTAGAAAAAGAAACCAGGAAATAGAAAATCGCAATGCAGAATAGAAGACAACAGCTATAGTTGCAAGAGGCGAACTCTGTTCCCAACGCAAATGCCTAACGGATTCCTCACCCAATTTCCATTCTCCCCTTTGCTACTCTCTCCCCTAACCTATAAACACGTCATTCGTGGACAATGATAACAGGATATCTCTCCTTTTTGTTGAGATACATTAGCTGCTCCATATCTCAATGGAAAAAGGGTTTAAGTTTATCTCAATGAAAAAACCCTAAAAAGTAAATATTACAGTGCCTAAAGCGGCGAATTGTATGCAGACAAAAAGTGGGGAGAAAATAAATTAGCATATTTATGGTGAAAATGATAAAAAGGAGGGATTCTGGATTGCGTACCAGTGGGTTTTGGTTATGTGATTCTTCTTCTTCTCCCGTGTTCCCACCCTTCTTCCCCTGTACCAAAGAGTGACAACCACTGAGAGAGAGTTGTGTTCTCTTCTATAACAATTACAATGTAGATAAACGTTGAACAAAAATAATTAAATAATAACAACTAATTCAAAATTAATACTTAAAGAAAAAGTAAAAAAAATTAAATTATTCACCCTATTAACGAGATAATGTAATCACTTTATTTCTTAAAATTACCAATTCAATCTTTATATCTCTTTTAATTATTTAATAATAAAATCAATTCAGATACAACTAAATTTGAAGTTAGTAGTTATATTACTTAAAATTTCAGTTTTATAAATTAAGAATATAAACTACAAATTTGGCAAAAAAAAAAGAACTATGTATGAATACTTTAAAAATATAATATATAATAAATTTATTCACTTTTATAAAGGTCATTTTAAAAATTATATTAATAATGAAAAATTTTGCTTACTTGTTAGCCATATTTTTTTTTATTTCACTTTATTTTAAATATTGTAATTTTTCTATCAAGTCTATTGTATTATATTTAGTTATTTTGACTACACTAATAATTTTTCATTACCTATAAATTGGAGTGAAATTATGAATAAGTAAATATGTGATATTCACAAGTTCATGTTTTGTAAGATTGTTTCAAATTTTGTTCGTTAACATCTTTCAGGTTATTTGTCAAAAGTTGTTCAATGTTAGAAGTAGTTTGGTTCTAAAAGACTTAATGTGAGCTATGTTTAGTTTTTTTTAAGAACTTTTAAGAGGCTCCATTAATCTTTAAAAAGATTACACAAGTTTACCTCTCTAAGTTTACGAGTATTCTTACCACTCTTGATTCATCTAGTCAATACAACTAGTCTGAATTTAACAACTCCTAGTATATAAGTATTCTAATCACTTCTTGTTTTATTCTTAGATAACTCTAAATTGTAACTCAATTGAGCTAAACACAAAGTATTTTGATTCCCTTCAGAATGTACAACACAATCAATGTTATAAGAAAATACATATTGGATAACTTTCAAAGAGAAGATGAAGACAATGCAATGAAATAGGAGATTTTGCTGATGTTTCTTTCTATAGAAAATATTTCTTCAAATGATATGTGAGCAGAGTAACAACAAGCTTGTTTCAATGTTCCAAAGTTGTCTATATTATCCTTTTTGTCTTCTCTTCAAGCTTCTGTCTATATATAGTTTTTCCTAAGAAATGATCGTTAGACAGAGAGGTTGACTTGATGTAGAGTTGGGTGCCCTTTTATGTGAGAAGTCAGACTCGAGTCTACTTTGTAGAGGTACAATGCTTTATTATAGCCTTTATCGAAACATAGTTTGTACGATGTGTCAAAGCATACATCTTCAAGGGAAACATTTTCAGAATGTTCTTCATATCTCTCAACGTCGTTTTCTTGGATGTAGTGATTCTAATCAAGTCTTTCTAGTTTAGTGATCTCCACAAATATAAAAAATAAAGTATACGAGCAATAAAACTCTTTATCGTACATGCATTAAATACTTTGAACATTGATAAGTGTTAGGCCTTATGTTCAAAACATTTTATCACTTGTCAACTCATTAATAAATGCATCGTTTATTTAAGCATTCAACATATGATTTACCAGATGGTGTAAAACATTAGATGCTTTATCAAAAGTTGTTTGAGATATGTAACGTTTAGCGAACTTTTGTTAGATGACACATTTTGTGAGACAATTGCTTGAATAAACAATATTTTGAATAAAACATATTTTAAGCAAATATCAAGCAAGTATATGAATTATTTATGACTTTCATAAGTGAATATCATTTGGGTAGATGAATGCAATAAATTATCAAAGCCAATATATATGAAATAAAGAGGTGTGTAGCCATTAAATAAACCATCAATAATAATATTTTGAAGAAAGTAATTACAGAGTTAATCCACAACCTGAAGCACATGCCACCAAGCTCGGTCGACCACATATAAGCTCGGATAAGTCAAACACCAACTTAGAGATTGAACCATAGAGTTCAGATGATCGTTAAACAAATTTTTTGACTTTTAATTTGACCGATCGAGATGAGCAATACTAGAATAGATTAATCCTAAAACTAATTAACTAAAGAGTAAATTACTTACAATTGCATAGTAACAAGGCCAACGTTAATCAAAACCCACTGCGAAAACAATAAATAGAAGTCCCACAAATCCTTCTTTTACGTATGCCAATCTGGAAAGTAGTCGAAAGCTACTTTATCTACTAGGGTCAGAGTGCACAACCCTACCATTTCATGTGCAAGCATGTTACCTCAGCGACATAGCAGCCTGCCATCTCAACATGTCATTAGATCAATGGAGTAACATGGCAGCAAGGTAGTAGGCATCAAGGAAATCAAATATTGGGATCCAAAAGCATGTTAGCTCAACAAGCCAGCACCATCAAGTTGACACACATTAGGTTAGCGCCCATCAAGTCAATTAGATAGGTTGGCATGGTAACATCTTGACTTCACTAACATAGCCTGCCTAGGATCCGATACTGCTCGATCAAGTTATGTTACAATGGACCCATTTTCATTCCATTTAAGCCCGACAAATTATTTGGCTGAGTTTTTAACCTCTCTCTTTTTCTTTTCCTTTCCTGAAGCTTTTTTGGAAAAAAATATAAATTATACTTTCCTAGGTTTGTCCATAATATATTTCTTTGTTGATAAAAAGAAATATATAACTACTCATATAAGTAGCTGGTGGTTGGATGGAAAAATGTATATTATTATAATATTTCTTCGTCCATATATTTGGTTATTAATAGTTAAACTTAATTACAACTTATATTAAAATAATTTTACAACTTATATATTTAAATTATTTTACTTTTTACAAGTATAAAAGTTTTCAAATGCAAAAATTTGCAAGTGAAAAAATGTAAAACATAAAATAATTTGAGTATTTATGTGGAGTGATTTGATGTATAAATTTTAAAAAATTATTTTAACATGTATATATAAGTTGTAATTAAGCTTAATTACTAATTTAGTCTCAAATTTGTGAGGACAAAATTGGATTATTTTAAAAAATAGGGACACTAATTTAATCAAAATTTTAAATAGAGGAACTAAATTAAAAACTACCATTATCACATACAATAACGCTGACACGTGGCACAACCAAGACTCATGTGATAGTTTATGTTTTATGTTTAAACCTAATTTAAAAAAAAATAAAATAAAAAGACCTTCAAGCGTGACACAAAAAGCCATTTAGGCAAGACAAGTCATCAAGTCAATCAAACAAAGGAAACATCAAGTTACTCGAGATTAAATAAAGCATTAGACTAGGTATAATAGGAACTCAACATTCCAATATCTGAGTACAAAAACAAGAGCAACTCGATATTACAATACCTGAAACACCTTCTCTTGAAAAGCTCAACACTCGCCAATCTTTTAACATCTTTCTTCCTTTGTTTGCCATAATTTATAAGTCAGCTCATCAGGGTTTTGGCCAACCTTCACACATAAGCTAGTCAGGTCATCCATCTCGATCTTTACCTTGGTCGCTCTCACTTGAAGATTCTTGAATTTTTCCTCAACCCCTCCATAGAGTCGGTCAAGATGTTCATCTCGATCTTCACCTTAGTCGTTCTCACTTGAAGATTCATTTGATGATTCTTGAATTTTTTTTCTCAATCCCTTTCAGTTGGCACACCTCTAGGTTTTTGCTCGTTAGTTTTGGTCGACCTTCAAACATAAGCCGGTCTGTTAGACCAGTCTTTACCTCGACCACTTTTACTTCCTGCTACAGTAGATAATTTAAAGAGAGGACAATAAACTTGAGGACAAGCTCGAAAAAGACTAAGAATGACATGAGAAATACTTGAAGAAGGTGCTCGAAGTGAAGTAACGATAACGAAATATAGTATAGAAGCAAGTTAAAAGTCATCATCAATTCAACCAAAAATGAACATTAGGATATATCAAAATCGGCAACATCCAACAAAAGTTGCCTAAAGTTGGCAACACCTAATTGAGCCTGGCTAAGCCGACAGTCTAGCATAAAGCTTGCTTAAACTTAACATAAGACGAAAAGGGCGTTTCTTACATAATGGCTTTTGAACGAACTCGAGTGAATTGCCAATTCATAAGCACGACCGAATGACCAAACGACAAGCTTGACTGAATGGCCAATTTACAAGCTCAGACGAATTGCCAAACGACATACAAGCTCGACTGAATGTCCCATTTACATGAAAGCTTGGTTGATGGCCAAACGATATATGAGCATGACCGAATGACCAATCTACCTACAAGCTTGGCTAAATGACCAAACAATATATGAGCTCGACCGCGCCAATCTACCTATAAGCTCGACTGAATGGCCAAGCGATATATGGATTTTGTTGAATGACCAATCTACCTACAAGCAAAGTCGAATGACCAAACGATATATGAGCTTGGTCGAATGACCAATCCACCTACAAGCTTGACTAAATGACCAATACACCTACAAACTCACGATAATGGTCAAATGATATATGTGCTCGGCTGGCCAAACCACTAGTAAATTCTACAACTCGGTAAGGCCAAACCACAAGGACGATTACAAGCATTCCTTAGGCTAAATCAAACTTTTGAGACAAAAAGAACTTATATATACTTGGCCCAAACGTGTTTGACGATATAGTCGAACAAGGATTCATTACACACTTTTATTATATTCTTTTAATAGTCATTAAATGCCTTTTAATACTCTAAAAATTATACTTGCTATTTTACATATAACATCCAACTCTCCCTACACTTTTCAACCTTAACAAACATATTTCCAATCCAATAACCTTCCACTTTTCAACATTAAGAAACATATTTCCAATCCGATCACCTTCCACCACATGTCGGAAGACCAAGCTCCAAATTTGATAACAACAATAATTTGAAAAATAAATATAATATTGTTTTATTAAAACATATACATACATTAAAGTTTCAAATCAATGCATATAAAAATTAAAAATAATTTTATTTTTCATTTATTTTAGAAAATAAACATTTTTTAAAATTTATAACTATCTTTAAAAAAATATTTTCTTTTAAATCTAACATAAAATAATATTGTTCTTATGTAAAGTTATATAAAGTTGTTACTTTTAATCCATTAAAATAAAATTTAGTCCATTAAAAAAATCATTATTAACGAAAAAACATGTTTTAATTCGACGTGATTATTGTTTAAGTAGTTAATTGATGAAGAATATTTTTATAATCCATTAAAATTTCACTGTTCAATTTGACTTTAAATGAGAGACTTCAAAATTATTTGTGTACACAGGATCAGAACCAAATAAGATAACTCACAATATCAAATACAAGTATTACAACTCAAACTACAATTTTATCATCCACCTTCTCATAGTTAGAAGCATCAAATCACAAGGCTTTAAACTCTTCCATCAATATAGTTCTATGGATTGTTCCCTTTTCACATCAATCATCTTGAGTTGCCCGTTTATGCTTTGTAGGACATGACAAATGTCAACAAATTTGATGTTTAATCTGTCTCCCGCGATGAATTCATATACTGTATTGTTCACCTCAATAAAACTGACACCTGCCACCTTTTCCATACCCGTATCCCGCATAACCTTCCTCACCATACCAGCTTCCTTCCACCTACCAAGCGCAGCGTAAGTATTGGATAGGAGAGAATAATTCCCACAATTCTGGGGCTCCATCACACTTAGATGGTGCAAAGCTTCCGCTGCCAGTGCAGCATCGCCGTATCTATTTGAAGCAGCAAGAAGGGATCCCCATACAGCTGCATTGGCTTCAGACGGCATCAACCTAACTAGCTCCTTTGCTTCCTCAAGATAGCCACCACGGCCAAGCAAATCAACCATACACCCGTAGTGCTCTATCGTTGGTTCAATTCCATATTTGGATCTCATACCCGTGAAATAATAGCGGCCCAGTTCAACCAATCCAGCATGGCTACAAGCAGAAAGGATGGTGATAAAGGTCACTTCATTTGGCCTGACTCCAGCCTTCTCCATGCAAGAAAATAGGTCGAGGGCCTCCTTTCCCAGACCATGTAAAGCAAGTCCAGCAATCATGGTTGTCCAGGTTATAATCGTTTTACGCTCCATACTCTCAAACAGTTGGCGTGCTTTAATTATGTCACCTGATTTTGCATACATGTCTATAAGAGAGTTATAAAGTGATACAATCTTAGGCAGTTTATGCTTTTCAATGTACTTGTGAATCCACACTCCCAACTGGAGAGCACCCAAGTCCGCACACGCAGAGAGCACAGCCAAAATGGCAATTTTATCTGGCTGCACGTTGTGGAGCAGCATAGTGCGGAAAAGAGTGATAGCCTGCTGAGGACTGTGAGTGTGCGTGTATCCGGAAATAAGAGTAGTCCATGAAACAACATTCCTATCCTTTTCAGGCATAGATTCAAACAAGTTGCGAGCATTGGAGAGATCACCCAGCTTGGCATAACTGGCTAGCATAGCGTTCCAGAGAGAAACATGTTTGAAAGCGGCGGCATCAAATAGCTTGCGGGCAGAGGAAACGTTAGCGCAGGAGGAATACATGTGAATGAGGGAGGTGAGGACAATGGGATGGGTGGCGAAGCCGGAAAGAATGGCTTGAGAATGAATCTGGCGGCCGAGACGGAGGGAAGGTGAAGAAGAAACGGCCTTGAGAGCAAAAGGAAAAGAGTAAGAGTCTGGTCGCAAGCCATGGAGGCGAATGGCGTTGAAGAGAGAAATGGCAAGAGTGGGATTGTGTGAAGATAGAGCAGAGATGAGGTTGTTGTAGAGGAAGATGGTGGGTCTTTCTTGAGAGCTCTGGTAAGCATGAAGGCTTGAGTTTGGTGAAGATGGTTCAGATTGGAGCAACGACAAAGCAGCTGCTCTACATCTGCATGCTCTGATCTTGGAAGCAAGGAAAATAACCGTTGCAGACATTGCCTTACATCACGCACCTTTCCATATAATTCCAAAACCATAGATGCCCACTGTTGTTCTCCAGTTCATCTCTATCATTCTTACCATCAAAACAAATTCATATTACATTGTAATTATTCATTATGAGCAAATTATAAATATTTTTAAAAAGTTTTTAAGGATGGAATTTTAAAACATTGATAATTACATTCGAATTGTTTCCAAAATAATCAGAAAACTATTTGTTAATAAAACTTAAAAATTGTTGTAGGAGTAACATACATAATAAACTTGGAAAATTTTATTTTAATTGCGCACTACACGCACTCACTCACTTACGCTCATAGTCACACACGCACACGCACGGAAGCAAGCAAGCGTGCACACGCAAGCGCAGGTATGCAGACAGGCATGCGCATGCATATAGAAAGACACAAACGCAGTGTGCGTGAGTACACACGCATGCAGACAAACGCGCACAGAGAAAGACACGCAAGCACACGTATGCAGACAGACACACGTGCATACAGAAAGACACACACGCAGTGCACGTGAATACACACATGCAGACAAGCGCGTACAGAGAAAGACACGCACCCACACGCGCAAGCACACGCGCATATGCAAAAAGACACACACGCAGGCAGGCAAGTGCGCATACAGAAAGACACGCACACATGCAATAACTATTTCTTGTTACAAATTATTAAAAATTATTACAAATTCTCAACAATGTTTTGTTTAAAGAACTTTTAAATAATTTGTCTCCCTTTATCAAGTAATTGTTGTTTTATACATTTTCAATAGTTTTCAGCTTCTTCAATGAATTTTCATTATTTTTTTATGAATTTGACTTACAATTATAAACAATAGAGCCTAGGATTTTACTTATAATTATAAAATTCAATCTCAGTTTCTTAAATTTATAAATTCATATTCTAATTTTGATGATTTACTATAAACATAAAAAAGTTACTTAAAAGTTAACTGAGAATTGATATTTCCCACTAAAATTATTGATATAATTATTATTAGTTTTCTTATGAATATTTTTAGTGTCTATGTTTGGAAAGTTTAAATTTAATATATTGTTAAGAAAAACCAAGAATCATGATCAGGTATAAGAAGTATTTATCAAGTAAATTAATATCTAAATAGTTTAAAATGAACTAGAAGATTTATAATAATAATAATAATAATAATAATTATAATAATATTAATACTAATAACAATAATAATAATAATAAATTTAAAATATAATATTTGGATACAAATTTATTTGTTTTAAATAATAAAATTCACACAAAAATTGATTAGTGATGTGTAGTAAAATAATATTGGGTTAAATATGTTTTTAGTCCCTAAACTATTGGTCGTTTCTGGTTTTCGTCCCTCTTTCAAAGTAAGGTACAATTTGGTCCTCATTCTTTTCGAAACGTTCGTTTTAGTCCTCGGAATTTTGGTTTTAGTCCTCATTTGTTGCTAAATGAGGACCAAATTTTTAAACAGTGTTTAGTTTTCGAGGACTAAAACGAACGTTTCGAAAAGAATAAGGACCAAATTGTACCTTACTTTGAAAGAGGGACGAAAACCAGAAACGGCCAATAGTTTAGGGACTAAAAACATATTTAACCCAACAATATTTTTATATGATTAAAATTTAGTATTAAACTTTTAAGTTATATATTTTATTAAAATGAAATATATATGCAAATATTGTTGTTAAAGTAAAATGTAAACATATTGTGCAATCCTATAAAAAATAATTATAACAAGAAGTTGACATTAAAGTTTTAAATAAAAACACATGTCCTAATAATCACCCCTTTCATAGTCAAGACTTATGCTTGAACGATTTGATAGACCACAACTTCTCCTTTGAGATTTACTAAACTTGTAGTTATTCTGGTGTTTAAACTGAGTCTAAACCACTACTTCTCTAACCACTCCCCCATATACTTCTTTTACTTCCCACTCTCAGTAGGAACTATCTAATTAGAAACTATTTGACTTTGGTTCTACTTCAAACACCAAAGTAATAGTGAACTCCACCACTCTTAGGTGACAATTATAGTACCTACTTTAGAACACAAATAAAAACTCTTCCACAACTAAGATCATATGTGCCTAATTTTTACTTTTCTTTGTCCGACTACTCTGATTCTTATGACACTTTGCCCTCAGTTTTCAACTTAATCCATACTTGATGCACAACAACCAACTCATGAGATTGGCAAACAAGGAACGTCTTTTAAAGACCAAAATCTACAAGAATGAGACTGGCAAACAATCAAGCCATCCTTAAGATTATGCTTGAAACTTGCAAAGGAAACCATTCATATAGATTTTGAATTTCAATTCTTTGATCACCATGAGACATGTCACATATTCAAGCAATCTTCACTTGGCCAACACTGTAGCAAAACTACCAACTTAACTCCAACTCCCTCTTGTAGGAAACCATGACCATTTAGCATATTGGTGACCCTAAGTGATATATAACCCCAAATGAAACCAAAACTTTAGTACAAGCACAAAATTTGTAACTTGTATCTTTGAATTAAAGAATATGTGGTAACTGCTTCATCACTAGTTATAGCCACCCTTTCAGCTACTCAAAAATTTTCTTCTCCTTTCCTTCTACAGTGCTCTAAAATCATTAGCATTGTATTTCCTTACAAATCAAACTTATTGATTTGCTTCTTCTTCTGGTACTTGAAATCCTCCACCTTAACCTAAGATCAAACCTTCCCCATGTGAACCATTTTTCTTGAAACATCTTTTCTATTATTGACTTTAATGCTATCACTTACTAAAAAGATCCAACCATATCCTTGTGATCTTTGAACTTATTATAAAACCATTATGATACTTCATTGTTATCAAAGACTATGTTTCCCTAGCTTAGAAAACATTACCCTGCCTAACTGATCTTCAAGTTGTACTTCATCTTATTCTCCTTTTCTAAAAAATTGATCCCCTTTGTTCGCTTGCGGGTTCTTATACCCTTTTTAGTTTTAACCTCAAAACTTCCATCACTTTCCACCTTCAGGCCACAAACATTGCTAAGAAGTTGTTACTGAACTCCAACATCATTCCCCATCCTTTGAAATCCAAACCTCAAATTTTCTAACTCCTAAAGTTCAACACACTACTCCATATTTTCGAGGCCAAAACTTGTCTCTAAGGCCTTATCCAAAACTCATTGAAAGACCCAAGGAAAATAAAATATCTGAAAAGGTAGTGGGCGTGGATGTTATTAATTAAAATAAGAAAAGATAAGTAATGCAAAACTGAAGAGTAAAATACTTGGTTAGTGCTCCTTGTTATGAGTTGGAGGTCATTGGTTTATTTCTTACTGTGCATAAGACATACTTAATTTCTTTTATTTATTTATATAATATGAACGTGTATGTGTGATATTGTTTGTAATGTTTGGTGCGCATGTGTATGACAAGATAATTGTGATAATTTGTTTGTTTTGGTGTGTTTGTTTAGAGCTTAGGGATGGTATGTTCGATCCTTGGCTAGAGCAAATTATTTTTTTTGGGTTTGGCCTTTTTGGTGAAAGAGAAGAGATGGGAATAAATTCGTTGTATCAAGTCACAAGCACGGGAAATAAAAGTTAATTAGAGAATTAACGTGATTATTTAACGTAGGATGTTCTTAGGATTTGTGATCAATAATCCAACATGCAAAATAAGGCAAAAAAGGAAAAAAATTAAAATGAAATATTTAATTAAGGATCAATCAGAGTTAAAATATATTTTATTTTGATTTTATTTTACAATAATAGTCTTTAACAGAGGCTTGAGGGATAAACCTAGACACTCTGAAATTAGGGTTAGATGTGTCTTCTATTTAAGATAGGTTAAGATAGAAACCTTACACAGCGAGAAAAAGAGGCAAAAATGTGAGTGTGCTATGAGGGAAAAAAAAGGTTCATATTGAAGGATTGTGAGAGCTCGTGGGTGCACTAGAAGGGCGTCTTCTGATCAAGGATAGGAATTAGTGAAATGGGAGCTATCCTTTTTATTTGTTTTCCTTTTTTTTCTTGTTATATGTCGTGTTTATGTTGTGATTGAGTTGTTCTGTACTATGGTTTCTTAATGGCCTTTCAATTCAATGAATACATACATGGAAACTTCACAAAACGTTTGCGTGTACGATTATAGTGATATATATTTTTTCAATTCTTAAAGTTATGATTTGTTGCATGTGAATAAATTTTCTTGGATATATAAATTACTACATGATGTATGACTGTTGTAAGTATTTTGGATATACTTATTGATTCTGTGTAGAACAATGTTAGCAATATTTGTGTTTTGGTGTTTTGTAAAGGTTTAAAATGTGGTGAATTTTCATAAGGAAGTAGTGTATAAGTGTTAGTTAATCACAAATGCAAGTTTGTCATGTTGTTTGAATTTATTTTGGATTTCTTTCACTAAGTTGAAACAATGATGTTATAAGTGTGAACCATGTTGTTTTGTATGTTATCGTGTTGTGTTTTGGTATGTTGTCATACTGCTTTTGGTATATTCCTATGTTGGGTTAGTTGGTCGACCTAGGTTGATCTTGGTCAGGTTGTGTTGTTTGGCCGAATCGTGTTTTTTGTTGGTTAGGCTAGGTTGGTGTTGGTCGGGCTGGGTTGTCTGTTGTCCAAGAAAAGCTCATACTCATGCAAGAACACAAACGTTGAGAAAATACTTACAAGCCTTATAAAGTCATAAGCTTACTTTTGTAAGAAGAGAGAAAATTCTTCAAGGTCTATTAGATTGAGTTGTATTGTAAACACATCTTCTCTGTGAGATTTATCGTCTAAGAGTTGTAAACAATATGATTGATTGTACATTCTGAAGAGAATTCAAACACTTGATTATTAACTCAATTGAGTTAAATGCCTACTAGGCAGCGTAACAGGAGTTACCAAGATTGTCTAGTGGAAACCAGGAGCGAGTGAAACTCAACTAGGTAACGTATCATGTAGATACCATAATTTTTAATGGAAACCAGGAGTGATTTAAACTCAACTAGTCAGCATAACAGGTGTTACCAAGATTGACTAGGGTTACCAAGAGTGATTTAGAATACTGAACTAGTCAGCGTAACAAGTGTTACCAAGATTGACTATGTATAACCAGGAGTGGTGCTAATACTCAATTCCCAACACTGGAGCACTTACCGAGAAAACCAGTTTCCAACACTTGGAATATATCTCATTTAAAATTTTATTTCAACTAGTAACTTGTTGAACAACTAAATAACATTAAAATCCTATGTGTACTCTTTCCTTACCCTGTCTTTTATCCCTTAGAAAGGTTTTGGCTGGGAAGGTTTTAATGAGGCACCTCATTCAATAAAACAAGGGTTTATTCGCACAAGTCTTCTTTAAACTGTTTTATAGGAAATCAAGTTTCTTACCAGCTACCACGTTGGTCCTGACCAAACTTTCTTGTAATTCCCTACCGACTACCTTGTCAGTCCTAGTTGAACCTACCATGCAATCCCCTACCAACTACCTTGTCGGTCCTGGTTGAACCTCTCATGCAATTCAGTGTAGACTACATTGTCAATCCTAGTTGAACCATAGTTCTCTGTCGATTACCTTATTGGTCCTTGTTGGACCTTCCATATAGTTTCTTACCGACTACCTTGTTGGTCATGATTAAACCTTTTATATAAGGTAGTCAATCCGAATACAACCTTAACGACACATGCATTTCAAAGTAATAAAAAAGTACTTCTTTAAGATTTTAATTTTAAGGTCTGGATCTCCTTTACCACAAGGCTATTTCCCGCCCATTCATGAAAGTTTAGAAAGTTAAAGAAAGACTACTCCATTGAGAATAACATCCATAACCATCCAAGGAATAATAGCTCAGCCATATCACATTATATAAGACGGTTCCATGTCCAACGAAGAGGTGACTGATCAAAGAAAGCGGTGCCCAACCACACCATTTGAAACTGAAATCAAGACACGAAATTGGCTCTTTGTGCGTCGAAGTGTGATACTAAAGGAACATATATGATTCTATATCTATACCCGAATATATCTCTATAAGAATTTTGTTAGCCAATTTCTTGAGAGCCAGTCTAAAACATCAATGCCGCTAAGACTGGCCTATAAGAGTTATAAGTTATGACAAAAATATCATGCAAATGATATATCTTGGAAGTATGTAAGCAGTTGCACTGAAAAGTACAAAAAGTAGAGTCCAAAGGAATGACAATCACTGCATTTCCTTAGATTTTATCTTTTGGATGGAGGCCGATGATGTTGTACCATTAATTTTCAGCATCAAGTATTCTTTAGCCATTTCTAATGGTAAACACTGCAATATGATTGCACTAAGAGGCCTCGACGTCGTCACTAGCATCCTCTGAATCTGAACCATCAACCATCTTCTCAAGTGCATCAAGACTCCCAGCTTCAGAGACCGTGTGGATTCTGAGTTTGTCAGCATCTTCACTGAGAAAGGAAAACAAAGCATTCTCCCTTAGCATGTACAATGATTTGTCATTACTTCCTATGTTCTTATTTTGATGACAGAGACAGTTTGTTCATAAAATAGAAAAAAAAAAACATGTTCAAATGGATTTCTAGCATGCTTCTACACATCCTAGTCATCTGAACTCTTTGATGTTTTGCATAAGAATGCTGATAGAGTTATCAAGTTTGTCAATAAAATTCAAGTGAAAGAGCGGTAAGAAGTAAGATTCTAAATATTGATTGAAACAATCATAAAAGCAAGCATATAGAGCATACTCTGTAACACCGAAGATTTCCTTTACAACCAAGGAGCTATCTCTTGAACAAAACTCTGGCAGCTGGAAACAGATTAGTAGGAGAAAATTTTAATCAAGTCATACATTAAACTCATAACAGACATAATTACTAGTATGGTCATTCAATGCCTTTTAAATGCACAAGGCTATCCACATATGGGACTTGGGTATGATAGATGCAGCCTTGCTCCCACCAGTGTAGAGGCTGTTTCCAAGACTTTTAACCCATGGCTCCAAGGAAACAATCCTACGGTGAACCAAGACTCAGTCTCGGGAGCCTTTTCATTAAAAAATTGATTGACAAAAAGTGTTTTCAAAGTCACAAGGCAACAGACTTACCATTGTGCCAAGATTGACCCTGCCACGGGCCTTTTTACATTAAAAAATTGAAAAATATAATATCAAACTTTCGGAACAGTAAGCAATTACTTACTCCAATTTTAAGCTAATACACACCCAAGAATAACAGATTTCTTTCTGAAACCATAATTAAACTACGTGCAACGTTTTAAGAATTTCCCTAACACATTTTAAATTACAAAACAAAAAAATAATTTTTCCTGTAAAAATACGACACTTAATTTCAGTGTCGTGGTTTCCAAATATTTGTTCAAGAAATCCTAGAAACAACAATGGTACCAAAGACATTTAAAAGTGCTTATTTTATGCTAGATAAACAAATAGACAAACAGAATTTCTATCAAATTGATAGTGTGGTCACTTACCTCGGACAGATAGAAGACCTTTCCAAAAAGGGCCTGGACAGCTATTTTTCTCTTGAAACCCTTTTCAGTATAACCTGACTTATCCATCACAATAGGGCCTAAAAATAAATCAAATGTAATTGCAGTCAGCGAATAAAAATAATGGGGTCCCGAATTTAAACAGATTTACGTAATTACATTCGTAAGGCAATATATTTCTCAGAATAAATGAAAAAAAAAATTGAAGGGGAGACAGAGATCAGTTCTCTACTCTCTTATAGTCAATACCTGATCTTTCTATCTCTCAAGTTACTATTATTTAAAAGCATGTTAGGCTCAAAATAGCTGCTGTCTTAAACACAGCACTTTATAAAAGTTTTGCAACTTCACAATAAGTGCAGCTATTTCAAATTTGAACTCTGATTCATGCTTCAAGAATTAGAGAATAAATATATATGAAAAGATCATGCAGAAATATACGATGCTAAAGCGAACAAATTACCACAAATATTGGTAAACTAAGGCAAGCTGCAAGGTACTGGCAAAGTAAAGTAAGGAGGAAGAAAGAAAAAGAATGCAAGAGGATCTGCATTACTGCTCTGAGACTTTCTAAGAAGGATTTCCTCCAGTGGAAAGAATGAGATACAACTGTGGGAAATTAAAAAGCCCTATCTCTTGAGCAAACTCTCCAACTATCAAAACTGATGCTCTTTCTAATTGGTTATCCCTCTCTATTGTAACTATCCCCCTTTTCCATATTCTTTATTCAGCTAATCACTGCAGCGTCAGAGGTCTCTAATTTGGCCCATGTAGACCTTCTACGGTATAGAATTTATTAATTGGGGACAGAACAATACACCCCTTCAAAATATTTACTTTGTCCTCAGTGTGAAAGACTGGGAATTGCTTCTGATGACATCGAACAATTATCAAGAATCCTCACAAGTGGGCAGATCACACCAATGAACGAGGACTTCTACTTTCCTGAAGGACAATGATGAGCAACTGGGACAGATTCAAGGGTGACTCGTAATTCCAAGTCATCTATCAAAGATAAAGGAAGAGGTTTGAACCACAGTGGAAGGGGCAACAACTCTCTTTAATAATGATACTGGGAAACCTGGGTGAACAGAATTCACACTATTCGAAGGAAGCAGCTATTATTGGCAAGTTGCTGCATTTTTCCTTTTAGATTTGATAAGGACCATAGTATGGTACACCCAACTTCTCAAACTTTTTACTCATCAAGTTTTTTATTAAGGGTATAATTTGGTCTATCTTCAACACATATAGACTTTGATACTATCTTAGAAAATAAACTTTTAACATAACTATACAAAATTGGCTTGTAAAATGAAATTTGCCCCCACTTATATACTATAACTTGATCATATTTTTAGCCAATGTGGGCTATTGAACACAATGTCCTCATGTTAGAGAATGGACATCTCAAGTATAGGATTAGATATTTGTGGGTGGTTCGATAGTGACATGATAGTGAATGACATGATAAACTCAACAACCTTTGTTAGAATAAGCTTTATGGCATCTTAGAAAATGGTTTTCAACCTAACTCAACATCACAAAATCAGCTTGTAAAGTAAGATCTTCATCCACTTGTATACTATAATTTGGTCATATCACTCCCCATAGTCTAATGGATCATATAGATGTCATGTCACTCATGCTTGCATGGTCAAGTGCGATATGTCTTTGGAATTGGGATAGCTCATTTTAAGGTAGGAATTGTTAATCCCCAAGTGCTCTAGATAGTTTAGAAGAAATAATGTTGGATTGAACATAAGCCAATCAATACCCATATGGATCCAAATGTCAAGTTGCTACCATATCAAAGGGAGTCTTTCTAGATTCGGGAAGATATGGAAGGTTAGTTGGAAACCTAAATTACTTGACCATAATGAGACCAGACATTTCATTTGTAGCAAGTGTTGTTATTTAGTTACTGAATTCTCCCTAAGATTGTCATTGATATTTGGTAGCAAGAATTCCAAGATACATAAAAGTAATTCTAGGAGAGTTCCAGCATACAGAAACAGTGACCATCAGAACCTCGGGCAAGTTGCCCAGCTGGTAGAAATCCATACCAAGATCTAGACCAAGTGCAGAGATTGAGTATCAAGCTATGATTCTCACTTCATTTGAGCTCATATGGCACAAACAACTTCTCCAAGAGTAGAGTTCCGGTAAAATACAAGCTATAACTCTAATTTGTAATAACCAGGAAATCTTGCATATTGGATCCAATTTAGTCTTCAACAGAAAACCAAGCATATTAAGATTGATTGTTATTTTAACAATGAGAAGGTAATGTTTGAGGAATTGCTAGCTTATTTGATTGCTGCAATAAACAATTAACAAATGATTTCAAGAAGTCTCTATACGGAGCAAGGATAACTAACACATTTGGAAAGCATGGTACATACAATTATAAGAGGTTCAACTTGAGGGAGAACGTTGAAATATGACGTAAATTTGGTTGGCTTTAGTATTTGATTTTGATTTTATTTGTATTAATAATGATAGAGTTATTCCCTATTTTCTTGTATGATCTTATGACAATCTCTGCAAGGCTTACTCCTTTAGAAGATAGTTAGTTGAAAGAAAGAAACCATGAAAGTCATCAATATGTAACCATACACTCTTTTATGTAATTACAATAGCCAATAACAAGATAAAAGGGCATTTAGATAGTGTCTGTGGAAGGAAAAGATAAAATGGCATCTGCAACTCCGTAGGTTGTTTAGAGTCCTGTCCATATTTTTTGCACAAGTACATTCTCTTACTCCATAGCCATCCAGTTATTTACTACTAAAAACTATTCCATTACTTAAGATTAAAAAGAGAGAAATATATTCTGGAGGGCTTGAAAGACCCTTCTTATGATCTTCTATTTATAATGGAAAATCTTATACAAGAGAGCATGGAAGATCAAAGATCTGTACTAAACACCTAGGTACAGCTGATAGATGTTTCTAACACACTACTCCCTACTTAGACTTAATGATTACTCTATAACACTTAGATTTAATAATTACATCTAATAATTACTTCTAACACCATTTACAACATACAAGAATTATTGTCAATGACAAATTTATACTTCAATTCAATGAAAAATAAGCCAAAGAAAAATTAAAATAACAAAATAAATTTGCCTCTGTTATTACGTGGCCACCTGTATATTAGGCCGCCTTTCAATTAACATCAACTATGGCAAGAAGCCTAGAAGGAAATTACGACAATTTAGAGTACTTGACACCATATACTGGGATACTAACCCCTTGTGAATATACATAACAAAGAGAAAAATAAATTGTTTGACAGTTTATGAGAATTTGATTACTTTTCCTAGATCTTATCCAAAACAAACAACCATTTACCAAGGGTGATCAACTAAACATCTAGCCCAATGTTAAAAATACATTACCTTTGTCTCGCACAATTCGTCGTGAAATTTCATTCAGAATCTCTGCAACGTGAGAATCACTTAGCATAGAAGCTCTTCTAAGCTGAATTAAATCAGCTACCATGTCAGGATTGAATGCTTTCTCATTTAGAGAATAGCGGATATACTTGCGCAAAATTTCTTCCAAACCAAAACCTGTCTGCATGTGATATACAGCTGTTAATTAAAATCATATGACATATATGCACAAGCACGCAAAAGTTGTCAGGGCAAGTAAAAAGAAACTATTTTTTCCCATGACATTTTCCCCGGCAAGCAAATGGAAGGCAAGGAAATATTTCCTGACCAAGACTGATTAAGATCCTTCACATTGAAAAACTCCAAACAATTTCACCTTGGCATGTATCATGCTTAGGAATGACACAAGCACCAATAATTTATTTTTTCTAAGGTCATACAAGAAAAATTAGTTAGTCTGTGAAGTATCAAGAATATTATCAGGATAAATTAAAAGTTGTCATTATTTTACATTACAAGAACAGCATTTTTGGTCAACCAGAAGGATCATTGTTCACATTAATTTTGTAAACTAAAATATAATATCAACTTGTGCAAATCACAAAAGAGGAAAAAGATAATGTTTGCTTACATAAAAATCCAAAGTTAACCATATGCAGAATCACAAAAAAAAGGCAAATTAATCCAATGATTTCAACCAGAGTTATTAATATGAAATCCACTGTATGAAATGGTGAAATTGAAGGAGTAAAAGTGACTGTAGAAGATAAGAATGATGCACCACACCTTGTTCTGAATTTGGACGAGAGCTTCGTGCGTAATTTGGTGTCTTCCGTTTTGAAATAAATCATCCAACGACTTGCACAAGGTGGCGTTTTTACTGACCTGGAAATGAAGGGAAACATAAAAAAGTTAGTATAAGGTGCAAAGGTGAGACAGAAAAAACGTTGGATTGGAGGGAATAAAGAGTATGAGAGACCAGTCTGCGGCGTTTTGCTTTGGGAGAAGAGAACTTTTTGACGGTCTTAACGAAAGCAATGACGAAAGTGAGAGTAGCGTAAGCGAGAGGAACAGCGAGAATCCAAGGGAGGGAGGTGGGACCCACTCTGGGTCCGGGAATGGCTTGGGTAACGGAGCCGGTGAACTCGACGAGGTCCAAAGCCTTCTCCTGAATCCAGGGAAGCTCCTCCTCCACTTCCACTTCCACTTCCTTCTCTTTCTCTTGGTTCTTGATGGAATTGGAAGTAGCGTTGTTGTTTGAATTTGGAGTTGCTGAGCACGTTGCGGAGGTTGAAGAAAGCGAAAACGGTGGGTGTCGTGGAGTGAGAACAGTGGGAAATGCCCAAGCTGTGCATGTTGTTAAGTGAAAAGGGATTGCGGAGTTTTTTCTGGGAGGGAGAAACCGAGAAGCAATGGAACAAGAAGTAAAAGCCATTGTAGCAAAACTCAATCCTCGTTTTCTGTTTTGCCTTCGGCTACTAGGTTGTTTCCCCTCTGTTGGAGCTGCCCCACTTAGGCTGCTCTCTTTAGGTTTAATTCTATTTTCCGCATTTTATTTGTTAACTTAGCCTCATTCCTCCGTTGTCTACTTTTAAATTATAACTAAATTAGAGTAGGACATATATTAATGAACTTGAGAGAGTATAGAAAAATTTTCATGACATTGATGTTTTTCTTATTGATAATTAAAGTAAATCACCAAATACTAATCTAAATTAATATAGAAAATTATAATTAAGAGAAATTCATCTCCCTAGGTCATGTCTTGCACTTTTGTTTCCCACCTCTTGTTTTATTCAGAGATAGATCATGTTGGTGGTTGGATTAATAAGAAAAATAATAAAGATAAAAGCACTATCTCGAAAGTAGAAGGTATAATTAAACTTAACATTTTTTTAATAGACACTCTTTTATATTCTTTATAATTTAAAATCAATACATTGGTGTTAAAATAAAAAAGAAAAAGACATAGAATGAATTTGTTATTAAGCATATAAAGTCATGCATTTATAAATAAGAAAATATAAAAAGATGAGTCTAAACTCATTACATCTAAAATTAACAAGTAATTAATAATATCTAATAATAGCTTAACTATATCTAACATTCTCTTAAGTTAGTGTTAAATCAATCGTATCAAGTTTATTACAAATGTAATTAATTATGAATTTTCGTAAATACTTAATAAAAATATTTGTTACTTGATCACTTTTAAGTTTTAATGTCCACGATCTTTTATCGAATAAAAGGACAACCAACTTGAATATGTTAATATAAAGAGGAGTCTAATAGTCACATATAAATGTCATTTGAGTGACATATAAAATTACAATTCTTTAATTAATTGTTTAAACCAAATAAGTTCTTAAGTGGTTGAGGACATAACTTTATATTTTATTTCTACATTAGATCTTCCCACAACGATTTGATTTTACTCTTGAAAGAGATCAAGTTGTCACCAATGAAAATACAATATCTAAAAGTGAGCCTTTTTTTCTAAAGGAGATATTGTTTAATCAATATCTGAATAACATACAACTTTAGTATGATTATTGTGACCATATAGTAAACATTTTCGAATGATAGTATTCCATTTATCTATACATGGGAAATTGAAAATTTGACTCACCATACTAACTACAAAAGAAATGTCAAAACCACTAATAGTAAGATAGTTCAATTTTCCAACTAATCTTTTGTACCTCTAAGGATTTGAGAGATGCCTTCTTGATTAGGTCGAAGTTTGGTATTAGGATCCATGGGTGTGTCAACAAATTTTATGTTCATCAACCCAGTTTCTCCCAAAATATCAAATGCATACTTCCTTTGAAACATAATAATATCATTATTGGATTATGTAACCTCAATTCCCAAGAAATATCTAAGTTTACAAAATCTTTGGTATGAAAGAGTTGGCAAATGTGTTGTTCTATTTAGGAGATGTCATGGTGGTCACTATCTATAAGAATAATGTCATAAACATATATTATTAAATAAATACACGCAACACTTAAGTGATGGTAAAAGACGGAATGATTTGCCTCACTAGTCATACCAAATTGTTGAACAACACAACTAAATTTTCCAAGCCAAGCACTAGAAGACTGTTTCAAACCATCTAAAGATTTGCAGAAACAACATATCGATTTATAAAACTTCCCCTAAGTAACAAAACCTAAAAGTTGCTCCATATAAATTTTTGGCTACAAATCTTCATTAAGAAAAGCACTTTTGACATCCAGATGGTAAAAGGTCATTGTGGAAGAGAAATCATGACCATAAATAAGCAAACAAAAGCCATCTTTTTCACTAAAAAAAAGTATCACCATAAAATAAACCAAAAATTTGTAGGTAACCTTTAATCACACTGCGAGCTTTAAGATGATTAATAGTATCATCAAGACCAACTTTGATAACAAAAATCTACCTACAACTAGCAAGAGATTTCCTAGATGGTAATGGAATGCACTCCTAAGCTTCACCATTCTACATAGCATTTATTTTAGGGATGCATGGTTGATAAGTAAATATAGATGTTATAATAAATATGTTTGATAAGGATTAGTTACTGCTTACCTACTTTATTTTATGTTTTATATATATATTTCAAAGGTTAAACTTGTTTTGATAATGAAATTTGGAGGTGCAAGCCTAAAAATCAAATGAACAAGCATGCAAGCTTCTAAAGATCCTTTAATGGACGTTCATAAATAAAAATCATTCCATGCATAAAAGACTAATGTTCTACGCATGATTCTAAGTGAATTGAATATGTTACATGTAAAAGAATAAAAAGACTTCTAAGTCTTGAATATAATTGGACGGCTTTAAGAGAGAAAATTTTCTTTGTAAATCATAAATTAGCCTCTTGAACAAGGAGCAATACTTTTTGTGAGAATTTTCTTCTAATCTTTAAACAACTTTTATTGTATTACCAAGAATGAGATTGTGTATTCAACCAATAGTTGACGTAATACTCACATTTTATCTTAGGACAACACAGAAAATTACCATGTTTAACTTTGTGTACTTTTAATCAATTTGATTAGTGGAATTATTTACAGTTTGTACAAAAGAACTAGATATAATGTAACTTAGTGTTCAACAAGTAAGATACAAGTGCTGCTCATATATTATAATTGGAAGTCAAATGAAAATTTAACCAATGAAGTAATAGAACTTTTCCTTTCACACTGAAATTGAAATGAAATTCAAGGTAGAGCTCAAGAGCTACAAAACACAAATATAAGAAGGATAAACTAAAGAGCTTTTTGAATGCTTCATGGCTACTTCAAGAGTCCAAAAGGCGATCCATTACCAGTTTCATAACTCTAGGAGCATCAACTGTCACAGCCACCTTTACTGTTGGCTTATTCGACCATTCATGGATTTCACCAAACCTGGCAATGAATGGAACAAAAATGCAAAAGTTGACTGAGTTTGAAGTACATGGTGAAGAAATAAACATTCAAAAAAAGGATTGTGTTTAAGTCCATTTCAAAAATCATCCATTACATTGTTCTTTTCATTGTTGAAAGCCTTTAATCAAAAAGACCTTCTACTTGGTCCTCCAAAGGTTAACATGCCTCCTCATTATTTCTTTAAAGTGTTTGTCACTAAATATTCCCAAAAAAAATCTAAAACACCAGTGTTCATCCTTGTGGAGACTGAATTGGTGATACAAAGAAGTGATATGGTGACGGCTTAATCTTTGGATGAACAAGTAAAGGGTTCATTCAGATACTTGGCAGAGTATAAAGGAAAAGGAAAGGAAGAGATTTTAGAACCAAGGCTTAAAACATGAGATGACTAAAGAGTTTTTCTTGAAACTAAGAATATAAGCTCAATAGGTAATGCTACGAGCCTAAGAATCCTGATGAAAGATGAGAAGGGAACATGTAGAAAAGTTCATTTCTGCACTATTTTGATGTTCTTGAGAAACAAATTCCGGACAAAAAGAACTCTAATACTATCTTAACAAGCTATTTTGCATGATTTAAGTATTAGAACTATCAACAAAGTCAAAGTTAGCAAGCAGACAAACACAATTAACTTAAATTATACTTTTTTTCCATAACAAAAAGGTGTGCAAAAACATCACTACACAAGTCTAAGATCTTAACTAGGTCAGCATCTTCGCACGTATCAATCATTTTGCAACACACCATGAAACCCATATATAGAAATAACAAAACAAAACGCATGAAAATTAGACTTAATTCTATAGGAACTTGATCCATTTTCAGGTGGTTTCTACCTTTTCTGTTTGTTGAAGAGTACTGTGAGTCCCCTTGTAATGCCACTCGTTTGGACTCTGACAACACCTTCTATACAAGTTACAAGTGAAGGATCAACAGCAGCAAGAACCACAGTTGGATCATGAAGATAAACCCCTGTATACAAAGTAACAATAGTTAGTAAGATAGATTATTAGATTTCTACCAATTCTGCAAGCACTATGAAGACAAACCTTTGGTATTGTATGACTCCAGATGGTAAGAGAAATATACATCTAAGATTTTGTGCAGGTATTGAGCATATTTTCCTTTTGAATTTGCCAAAATTTCTCGATCAGAACCTAGTAATTTTTGTTTTTTAGATGAGTAAACCAGAACAGTGGTCAGTCTGCTGCCACAGAAAGTTAAATGACATACAACATAATTAAAATAGAACCATGCTGATGCTGTTTAACCTATGTTAACTTCTAATAAATACTAAAAAGTGTAAGTAACACAACAGCAAATTTCAGAGTAGGTTTCACGAAACCATGGTTTCCAAATATTGTGGATGAACATCATTGATGAACCTTCAGCAAATAGTTTAAACCTTTGTATGAGTTGGCCATTGATGACTATCAAAGGAGAAAAAGTGGTTGTTGAACTTAGTCACAGCTTTTGGATTGTCATAAGAACCTTAGGAGAACCACACCACGAAACCTAGCTATTGTAGTTCAAGAGCCTGAGGCCCTATACGCCCCATACTAGAATCTCATACTTTAAATGAGGGATACCCTCCTATGCCCGGGGTAAACACAACATGCTTCAATAGAAAAAACTCTTATCCTCCTCCAAAAAGTTTTTTGGGGTGTGATAGACAGTAAATGTACTATACACCAATCTATTTCACTATTTATTCAGCGACATTTTTGTGGATTAGGCTGAGCTAAACTTTATATGAGGAAAGTTATTAAATAATAAACAAAAATCAAATAAAATCACTATAAATTGAAGAAATAGTAAACTACACAAGACTTAAAACGGAAAGTTATTTCTTTTACTCGGATAAAATGACTACACAAGTATAGCAAATAGGAGGCAAGGAATTTGTGAAAGGGGTACTTGTCAGTATAACTTGATGGGTAACATTTATCCCAACTGCAAGTATATCTGCCCCACTTGTAAATACAACATCTGCAGCATCTGGATCACCAAATATCTAGAACCAAATCCAACCAATGAGTTAGACAGATTGAGTTGTGAATGATATAATATTTTTATGGAAGTTATTAAGAATTTAAATACAGGATGGAAATACTAACATTGGCTTCGGCTGCTGGATTCACATTGCCATTAACTGCAAAAGCTCCTCCAAGAATAACAATCTGGGCAATGTTCTTTGCAAATTCTGGATCCATCTGTACAGCCTGCAAAAATATAACATTGTCATGAAATGAAACTCAGAATGAAGAGTAACATGAAAATGCCTTATTGGGAAATTGTAGATATATTATACCAAAGCAATATTTGTAAGCGGGCCCAAAGCCACCACAGTGACTTTCCCAGGATTAAGTTTTGCTTGACGAACCAAAAATGCAGCAGCTGACTCTTCAATGGGCTTCCCCTTTGGTGGAGGAAAATTTTGGTTGCCAAGCCCATCTGCACCATGGACAAAATCTGCAATACGAAGTTTTGTTCCTTTCTGCACAAAGAGACAAGGATGACAACAATTAGCAGAGTCAAATGCAATGAAATACTGCAGAAGAAGAACTTTCAATTTCATACTGCTAACATGGTTCAACTTTTTCAATGAGGCAATAAACTACAATGCATTCTAAAAGAAAGAAAACAGATTTCAAATGACAGCAAAAATAGTTTACTTATCTGTAGTACGTATGCAAAGTGATAAAATTTTGCCGCTCATTCAGGTTGAAATGAGAAAAATAATAGCTTTTTGACTGTAAAAAATTAGTACTACGCATTTGTTCTTAACTGAAAATTTCAAATGTGCAGAGAATATAATAAAAATAGCATAAAGTACCTAAATTATAAGATTATTGTATAGGCATTCAATTAAAGATCAAATATACCTATTAGTTCTAAATGCTCATATATTCAAAACAATACCCAAAACAAAAGCGATAAAGATCAAAGTATGACAGACTTACAGTTAATGTCAGATGTGATCCTTCTGCCACGGGTATATCTGTTCTTCCCGCAACCTCCAACTGCATATGTAAGTAAAGTAAGAGGCTTTTACCATTAATAAGTCAAGGGTCAATTTCATTCACCATAGAGAACAAACCCTTTTGGGAAACAGTCCCAATGTTCTTACCAAATGCAAGGCATTTCTGGTTGCCAGAGTGGTGTAAACATTTCCATAGATGGTTGTGAGTCCAATAACTTCAACTTCTGGTGAATTTAGAGCAACGAATATTGCCATGGCATCATCTACAGAAACCGGTGGAAATTCTCAGATAAACAAGGAATTGAAGAAATCAAGCAGACAAAGTGTCCAATTGATAAAAGAAAAGAGTCAGTTTTTTTCTGAGATCAGAGCTGAGAAACAGAAACTTACGACTTCAAATTGATTTGGATTAGCAAAACAATAACAAAGTCAAAAGGAAAAAAGTAAACAAATTGAAAGACAGATATTTGTGTTACGTTACCGATGCCAGGGTCGGTATCAATTATGATCTTCTTTGGTTCCATATCGGGTGCCATATCTGTCAGAACTAATTACTTGAGTTCTTTCAGAACCAAATCAGATTCAGAATTGAAATTGATGCTGTTATCTCTTATTGGAGTGGAGAATACAAAGATAAACATGCCATTGATTACTTATTCTAATTAACAAGGCAATCCACGTGCGATGGGTAAAGACGCATGACGTTACGGGAATGTGTTTGTTTGGTCTCATAAACATAAAAAATAATATCGTACACTGCAATGAGCAATCAACACCAATATTTAAAATCAAAAGAGATTAACCTTTGGTGGAATGCCGGGTTGGTCTTGTTTTGTTTTGTAGTGAAAATTGAGGTAGTAAGAGAAAAGGACTCAAAACTTTGCCCTTTGTACTTCTCAAATGCCTATGTACCAAACTTTTATTTATGTTACCTATCCAACCAAAATCAATCTTCCTTTATTAGGCAAATAAACAAAAGAATATATATGACAATCCTAACATATTTAATTTGTAATTACACTCTTAATACAAAAATGTTAAGTTTGTTAATTTTATTTAAACATGATTAATAATCAAAATTAATAATTAAAGTAACTAAATATGTATTTTATCTTTAATAATTATCATGTTTATTAAAAAAATTAAAAAAAAATTTAATATATAATAAACATTGAGAAAAATCTTTTACTTTTTATTTTTCTTCTTTATAAATTTAAAATCTTGGTATTAATGTTAAACTTCTAAATAAATACATATAGAAAATATTAAATATCAAACCGAACTTAATTATATTAATTATTAATGAATTACATTTTAAATATTATTAACAGAATTAAAACCATTGTATTAATAATATAATTTTTATTATATTAAGAATAAAATACGTCTACACTTATTCTTATTATGTAGAGACGAAAACATGATAGCATATCTCTTCCTCTACCAAATACAATTTTTCTATACATATTTGCTGAACATATGTTTTTTCTAAAATCTACATGTTTATCACTCTTCTTTCAAAACTCTCCTAATTAAGAATGAAAAATATACTTGATGTAGTCATAAACGTGAACCCTCGTTATTTTATCAAAACACTCTCCATTTTTAATACTTTTAGTTTCATAAACAATCTCTACAATCTAAAATTAAACTCTTATACATGCAATGATAAATATATAACTCTGAGGTCATCCTAATGATGAATTATTCTGATATCATAAATGAAACATCTTATTTTAATTACATGATACTACTAAAATAATTTTTTTTATTATGAATATTCAGAAACAGATAATCCAATATGCATGGTATATTAGTACAATTTTATAAGATAAGATTATAGTAATATAACTTAGACATTCTCAAGTTACTATACTATAATTCTATTACAAGACTATACCTAGAATGTGTAAGACAAGATCGTCTATAAAATTGAACTATCTAAACTTCCACATATATTTTGAAGTTTAAAAAACAACATTAAATGAAATCTAAATGTCTTAAGAAAAAATTTAGTAAACACATCAATACAGGAACAAACGCACCACTAAACAGTTTCCCTATTAAATGCATCAAAAAAAGTCTTGAGAAGGAAATTGTTGTTATACATTTTCAAGCAATGATCAAACAAACTCTCAACATGTCTTAATAGATAAAAGTGTTAAAAGATCTTTTGGAAAAGTACACTAAAAGACTTAGATGATCCAAAAACTTGTGTTCAAAAACATTTTGCTAAAAGCGTTTTTGACCTAAACAGAGACAACTTAAAGCAGCGTTTACACAGGTTAGACGATATCATGTGCCAAATGATCTCCTTCATCAAACGATGAAGCCTTCATCAACTACTTGGTATCTTAGTGAAATTTTAAACGATCAAATCTTGTGGTAGAAAATGTGAAAAGCATTTTGTTGTTCTAAACATGCATTAAATGTCATTAAATGCATAATGTTTAAAAACAACAAAAGTGATAAGAAAAAGAACGTATCTACATGCATGCATATCTACTCTACTTTGTGCAGATTACCTAAAGCAGCGTTTACATAAGTTAGATGATACCATGTGCCAAACTATCTCCTTCATCCAACAATGAAGTCCTCATCAACTACTTGGTATCTTAGTGAAAAGCTTAAACGATCAAATCATTCCTGAATAATAGAAAACATGAAAAGTACTTTGTTGTTCTGAACATGTATTAAATGTCATTAAATGCATAATGTTTAAAAACAACAAAAGTCATAAGAAAAAAAACACATATATCTGCATGCAAATCTAGTATACTCTATGCAGATTATCTATGTCATTATATACAAATCAAAAGTGAATGTTAGAGACAAACAATATATTCATGGAATGTTTTCTCTATCAAAAGTCGCGGCAGAAAGTTCATACAACCTACTTTTGATAAAGAACTGAAAAATCATGTATGTTCTGACAAGTTTACTTTAACCAACGACTTCTACCTACGACAAGACTAAGAAGATCCAAAGATCAAAGTATTATCTCACGGACATTTTCTTGAAGCCTATATATTGAATAATGTCAAAGAAAAGAGCAAGAAAATAAGCACACGAATACAAAAGAAAATATTTGTGAAGAAAAGAAAAGCTCAAAAGAAAAAGAAAATACTCTCAAGCTTCATAAAATTAAGGTTTAAATGCTTACTTCGTCCCGATGTTAAGAGGTGAATTTCTATTTAGTACCCGATTTTGAAAACGAAGACATTGGATCCCTATGTTATGAAAAATATATGAATAAGGTCCACAAAGAAAGAACAAGTTCAACAAATCATCAAAGAAAAAGCTGAACAAGAGATAGAAAAAACTGGACAGTAAAAGAGAGAAGAGAAAAAGTACGACCACATCAACATGGACTTAACGCCACTGCTGTCAACTTAACGGACAAGACCTTATTCATACACTTTTCATAACATAGGGACTCAATGTCTTCATTTTTAAAATCGGGTACTAAACAGAAATTCATCTCTTAACATGAGGATGAAGTAAGCATTTAAACCTAAAGTTAAAAGTTTACCATTGTAAGAAGAGAGAAAAATCTGAGAGTCTATTATATTGAATTGTATTATATACACATCCTCTATGTGAGAGTAACAGTCTAAGGACTTGTAGTCAACCTTTGATTGTAAATTTTGAAGAGAATTCAAACACTTTATGCTTAACTTGGTGGGTTAAACGATAGCTAGGCAGGTTTGTCTAGTGGAAACCAGAAGTAGGTGAAACTCTATTAAACAGTGTACTGGAAAGATACCAGGAGTGTCTAAGGATTCCAAGAATGGTGAAGAATACTACACAACCAAGAGCAGGTGAAACTCGGTTCTAGTCAGAGTAACGAGGTTACTTGGAGTGACTAGGTGATACCAGGAGTGGTGAAAATACTCAGTTGTATTCTTGTTGAAGATTATAGTGGAACCCTCTAGGAGGTCTTAGAGGAAAACTAGACATAGCTTGGTGGAGCGAACCAGTATAAGAACAACTGTGTGTTTATTGTTTTAATCTTACTAAACGCTCTTTTTATAAACTTTGCAGTTGCACACTATCTTGACCATTATAAAAGCTTTTGTTATCAAATGTTATTTTTATTAAGAGCTAGATTTATCAAAATGCTGTGTAAACTTGTTTAAAAGATTGAAAAATATTTGTTCAAAAACTTGTAGTTTGAACAGAACCTTCAAGTCAAGCGTTTAATAGCTTATATTTAAATCTTTCAATCCTTGACAAGTTTGTTAACTATCTCCTTTGTAAAAAAAATTCTTATAATACTATTCAACCCTTCTTTCTAGTGTTTTTCAGGTACTTCAACATGAACTAACATCGTTCAACCTCCTAGACACTTGTTTCTTGAATCACAAAATGTGCTTTTACACCTTCAGCTCCATCTACTCACACAAATAATATGATCATTACAAAAGAATAACACAACACATAATAGACAAGAAAATAAGAAATGGTAAGCTAATGTAGAAAAAGAATATCGTATATAAATAAAACATGTTGTAATTGAGTTCTAATTAATCAAATTTCCTCTTTGAGTTCTAATTAAGTAATTTAAGTTAATTCTCTTTTAACAAACCTTCTAATACTTGAAGATTTCACATTCTTAACTTGAGGAGTGTCAAATTAATGTAATTCAAAAATCTGACAGAGGCATCCCTATAAAACAATCAAAACCAAATTTTCAAATTTCTCACAATTCAAAATTTAACCAAGTTAAACCATTTACCTAAGCCAGTATTATCAAGATCACCAAAGTAAATTCTCATACCAATTCTAATATCAGCTTAGACGTATCAAGACGAATTTATATTTAAATTTCAAGTGCTTGCAACTATCAAATGCTAATTGATCAAACAACGAGGAATTCGTATCTTTTGACCAACAAATTCTTTTCGAGATATGTTTCTTGTAATCAAAGAGTAAACATATATACTTTTAGTGTGAAATAAGATTAACTTGTTTCTATGAATTTTAATTGTCCGAGAGATTTCTCACTTCAGCAAACATAAACTAAGACTGTATAGTGTACAGTGTTGTATATTTTGTTTGACAGAACACTTGTATCTTACATAATTTATTTGTTTGGTTTGTTATCTATCAAAAAAATATTGATCATGTTTACACTTTGTTGATTTTAACACTTAATCACAATCATGAGCCATTGAGTTTTTTTTCTCCAACAATATGCTTTTATGTTAATTGATTCTTATGATAGATTAACCAAAATAATCTAATGCTGATATTGGTGTCCAAAATTAAAATGCAATTAACACAAACAAAAATCTCATAAAAAATACGATAAAATCTGAAGTGAAATTTAAATTTGAAATTTGAAAATATTATATAAACTTAATTTAATAATATACTTTCTATGATAATGCATTGATTTGGACATAAATAAAATAAAATAAAACTTGTGAATATGAATTTTAAATTTCATAGAATTTAAAAAACTAAAAAATAATATAAAGTTTAACCGTTAACTTTATTTAATATTATTAAAAAAAGTTATGAATACAAATTATATAGTATAAATTTGTCTAACATATAAAGTATAAGAGCTGGATTTGTCTTTTTATTGTGAACATTACTATTATTGAAATATTTTTTATTAGAACGATAAACACAATACTCTTATTTCTTGCTAATAAAATAAAATAAATGAGAAGAAAATATTGGTTTAAAAGAATTGATAAGAGAAAAATGGATCTATATATATCTTCATTACCTTTGTCACTAGATTGAATTTTTTTCATAGCAAGAAGTTTATTATTATCTTCATTTGAAAGTGAAAATGAATAGAAATAAAGGAAGTTAAACTAATAAAATTATTATTTTTAATAGAAATGAAGAAAAAACATTTTTGGAACTAAATTATAAATAGATAAATAAGAGTAATATAAACCCAATGAGACATTACCTGTAAAAGATCGGATTGAAAAGAATCCTTGATAATAGTAATTTGATGAACTATCATCTGGATTCAACTATCCGAATCTCAAATCCAATTTTGAAAAGACAGTTGCAGCATGAAATTAATCAATTATCTCATCCACTATAGCATGGGAAAACAATCCTTGATAGTAGTGTCATTAGTTTTACAATCGGTGCAAGCCCACAAAGAACCACAAAGTTACCATCTACCAATTTCTGGATTTTCTCCTTCTGGCAAATGGGATACCTGTAAGGTTTAACCTTAACAGGTTCTCAACCTTCAAGCAATGGTATGGAATGATCAGGGTTCTAGGGAGTGAAACACTTGAAGGAGTACTTTAAAAAGGGTGCAGGTTCGATAGGTTATTTAAAAAACTTGGCTACCCATGGCTGCAAAAAATCATCTGAGCAACCCACAATCATCCCTTAAGAGCATTCAACAATAAATGAAAAGCATCACTAGCAGAATAAACAATAACATTACTAGGATCAACTTTCTCAGGTATCTTAGTCACACTAGAGTGAGAGTTCTCCTCTTCAAATTGCCAGAAAATATATTCTCTATTTGGGCACTGATGGCTAAATGTGAACTTATATAGTCACAAATATAACAAAGTATTATCTCCGTACGAAGATGCATCTCTGCAGGACTAATTCTTTTCACATTGGGGTGGTATAGTGGGCAATAAAGGAGGTAATGTTTGTTTGGAAACTGATATAGTGTTTGTATTAGCACAAATCATTGCAGAAGATACAGGTGAAAATTAATATAAGTATTAGGATGCCAAACAATTGGGTATATTTCTCCTCATACAACCTACCCAACGCTACAGCTTTTGAGGTAATAATCAGAGACCAATCTGAAAGTTGCAATTTGAACAAATTGTCCATTGGAGAGTCGAAAGGTGAAAGTACAAATTGAGCATCTAACGTGCGAGTAAGCTTAGCACCACAATTTACCAGTCAAATGTTGCAGCATCTGAAACCATGTAACCACTTCTTTATCAAAATGAATGGTAACTATATCAACTTGCACTACATCGGAAGTGTTATAGCAATTCAAGAACTTCTCAACCTTAGAGATCCACTAAAGAACTGGAGTGTGACAAAAAAAAGTGAGGAAAACCAAGTGGAATATCCTTGTCACGGACAATCGTAGAAGAAGTCGAACCACCATGTGGCTAAGTGTGATTTTGAATCAAAGAATCTAACTGCATTTGAAATTGATCCATACGCGCATTCACGTAATCTACACTTGATTAGTATAATTATTAGGCTGCATTTATTCGCTCTAACAAATTAATCAATCGAAACAACTTCTAACTTCGAGATTATACTTCATTTTATAAATCCCATAGCATTCTCAATCATGGGCAAGTGAAAACACCAACGAAAGAGTAGTTCATTTTTTACCTTAAGAACACAGATCATAGATGGTGAATAGTGGTATTTCCGATGCATCACATCGCACACAAGATTGTGAAATCTTATGCCAAAAATAAAGATCCATCTTTTAGAAAAGCTCCACGATACAATACTATAAACGTCCAATCATAATAGTAAGGCCCTTACTTTATAATTTTACAATAAATTCAAGAAAAACATTTTCAAGTTATAAGAAATATGGAACGCCTGTCCTGGGGCCTCTCATCTGGTTGTTCTCCTCTGTTTCAGTGAAAAATTTAACTTCTCGCTCCTGTTTCAAGCAAAAAATGCAAGTCTATGAACAAAATGCTGTGACTTATAAGCAAGTTGACAGCTACGAAATCCAAGCATCCTAACAAATGTTTCAACCCTCATAAGCTATAAATAAAAGCCCCGCATAATCATAAGGCAGAATGACGCAGCAACTGAGTTAACCCAGAAAACATTTAATAAGACGAGTTTCAGTTGACTCACCATACTTTCATTGAAACTAAGAATAGAAGCTACATTTCCACAACGGTAACAGTAATTGGGTGCAGACCATACCTGCAAAATTAAAATGAATTACTCAAATGGTCTTGTAAGTCTCAAATAAAACTGTAGTTTATATTTTTACTCGAAAGTTAAAATGATAGGAACTTGGATATTATGGGACGTGTAAGTTGCATATGAAGTGGTATGGGATGCTCAGTGGAACATTTATGTGATCAGTTATCTCCCCTTAATAGCTAGCTTTTGAACACAGGTACTGCAAGAGTTTGGATACTTATCAATTGGTATCAGAGTCAGGTTGTTAGTGTTGACATTAAGTGTCATTGAATGAAGTGTTGTAGAGTGAAAGCCACATCGAGTAATGAGATGCTTGATAGAGTTTTTAAGTGCTTGGTTGCTTCCTTAATATCTAGCTTTTGAGGGTTGTTACACCAGTGTTTGGATACTTATCATAAAGACAAATCCTTGCTCAAGGTATTAGCACTGCCCATCCCAATAATTAATTAAAAGAATGAATAATATTAAATTTTCAAAAGAAACAGTTACGTACAGTTACAAGGCCTTTATCCTGGAACATATACTTAAGACCTTCTTGAACAAGTTGGTGTGCTCGACAAACGAGATCAAGATTGTTTATGTGATTGAACTGCACGAAAATAACGCCCTCGTAAAATTCACAGGTAATGTTCAATACTTCAATTCAATAAGTGATTCACTATTGAATTACATTACCTCAGAAGTGACGCGGGATCCAAAAAGCCAACCAGCTCCACGGGGACTGACTGCCCATGTTTCAATATCTTCAGGATCACTCCACATCAGATCACAAAATGGCCCCTCATGAGGAATTTCACAATTCCTTTCAATGATCCTTATCTGTCAAATGGATACTCATTGTTATATTCATCTATATCTATATCTATCCATCCATTCATCTATCTATCTATGTCTATCTATGTGTGTGTATGTGTGTGTGTGTGTAAAGATTCACCAATAAGAAGCAACACAGATTCAGTTAAAGAAATACATGGTTGTCAAACTCACAAGTCAACTTGTCAACTAGGCCAATAACATTGCTACCCAAGGAAAACAGAGTTGATATCCATGATATGGAAATGTGGCGAGTAGAGTTGGGTGGAAATGGGAAGAGACCCGTAGACTTGTACACTCATGGGCATTTTGTTTCTTGTCTTCACTGTTTGGTTAATTGGGAGGTGATGTACCCTTTGTTGATTGGTTAGTTAGTTTTATGATACTGTGTTCTTCAAGATTGATTGGCTGACTGTGTTGAGTGGTACTGTGGTCGATTTGCTAATGTTGAATACTGACTATGTACATGGCAATAAAATATATTAGTATACTATAATGGGTTATAGGGGTTTTAAATGTTTTCTTCTATTGGGTAACCTTTCAAGTTTACTAATCTACCGAGGCACCACAAGTTTGTGTAGACAGTTGAGTTTGACAACCTTGAAAATAATAGTAAATGAACACAACAACCTATGAAATGCCTGTTGATTATATTGATGACAAAACAACTTCAATAATTTAGACAATTATCATCAAGAATTATTTATCAGTACTGTTAAATATTAAACTAACACCAAAATGAAATAAGAAAGACCACAGTATTTCTAATTCAAACAAAAATAGATCACATAATTAATTGATTAGTAAAAAGTAGGGAAAAGGGAACACAAATGTATCCAACTCGACAAAAAAAATACTAAATTGTTCAAATAGTGATATTTTATTTTCTGAATAAGCTGTGGGAAGCATGAGACATAAGGGAGAATCAGCAAGCTAACTTAAAAGTTTAAATCCACTTTCAGTCCCCATAGTTTCACCAATGCATAATATTGATTCCTCTAAAAATAATTTAACAGCATGGTTGGTTCTCCAAGTTTTCAAAATTGAGCAATTTTAGTCCAACATGATATATCATCTAATTACTAACAAAAACTGTAACATATCTTTTGTGATAACAATACTAAAGCTTAGAATCAAATGTTTTCATTATTATTTTACATATGTAACTAATATTGTTATCGTTGACGGACATGTAAACATTTTCTGTTAGAAATTGAAAAACATGGTAGCAGTGGACTAGAATTGCTTAATTTTATAAAACTAAAGAGCCAAATGTACAATTAAACTTTTATAGGCACCAAAATTGCACATTCACAAAATTATAAATTTGAGTTAAGCCAAATCTGAACTAACACTTCACACTATGTAACAAGTCAAGAGGTAACTTACAAGAACATCACAACACATACATCATCCCTAAATATCATGTATCCAAATACAGAAAAGGTGAGGATAGACATACTCACATAAACAACGTAACAAATTTAAATGAACCTTAAACTAAGACAATATTGAGCTCGACCATCAACTGAGAGCAAAGGGTAGAGAGAGAACCTGATCAATTGTTCGAATGTCTGGAGAAAGACCACCATGAACACAAAGCACCTGAGTCAACCAAAGCAAATTAAAGACTTTTTTTTTTTAAAACAGAATTTGCAATATAAAACCTGGAGCACTGCCTACATGTGCATTTGGAAAATAGAAGGACTGACGGAGAGAGTAAAAAGTGATTTACAGTTCCATCTATGATTGCAGAAAGTGTAAGATAGTCAAAGACATCTGTACAATATCGCCAAGCATTAGCATTTCCGTACTTCCTCTGGCATTCATCATAAAATCCATAGACCTAGTACAACATAAAATTACAATATTAACATAAAATGGCATGAAAGAATTCAACATTTCTAATTTTGAATCTTAGCACTTCCACAATTCGCACCTTATCTTTATGATCCATAAACAGAAATTCATAAAATTTGACATTTTTCACTACAGAAGAAGTTAAAAGGAAAAACTAGGATATAACTCCTAAGTCCCTAAACCACTTGATGAATTATACAATCAATGGAATTTTAATCCTTTGAACAGAGCAAAATATCCCATTTTTATCATTTACCTATCCCGTCCATACAGAACCTAATTACATAAGGTAGATGGATATATAACATAAAACAATCCAGTATGATAGGCTCCCACCTAAGGGGGTCAGAGAAGGGTAGATGTACGCAGGCCTTCCATGATCTAAACCCATCAAAGACACAACTTTACCAATATGTTAAGGTTCATCCTCAGAAATAAAAATTGCAGACACAAGCCAAAGTATATTGAATAAACAAAACACCATTAGACATCATGGCTTGTTTGGTTTTAGAAAATGTTTTCTATTTTAACTTTCTATTTATTTTGTATTTTCATTTTCTGAAAACAATTTTCATTTTCATATTGTCAAGATTTACAAACATATCTGTTATCATGTTATATTTTCTGTTTTCTAAAATGAAAATTTTGAAGATGTCCGGTTTATACATTTTTAATAAATTATATTTTTTCATGAAGTTCAAATATATTTTGTGTAAAGGGATATATTATATTTTTTATAATAAATAATTGATGATTGGATACCTTGAATTATTTGTACATGTATCCTTAATAATATTATATTCAAAGACTGTAATTTCTACATTAATTCCTATGAAAACTTAACATGATTGATGCACTGATCCAAATCAGGTAACGGGTGAACAAAGACCACCAAGGCTAACTAGCATAGTTCAAATTTTGCCTTGCAGACATCAGATTTCCACTTCACTTATTCAATCCAGAACCTCAATCCATGGAAAAGTAGATTATGTTTGCATTCAAACCTAAACAGTCATCTCCTAACCTTCAATTCCGGAAAAATCCTATTTGGTAGACTATTCTAGAATAACTATTTCTTCTGAAGAAATTTCAAAAGGATCAAATTTAAAATTGCTAAAGATTACATGCAATGAAGTCGTGCATAATCACATAAACACTGCCTAAGGTTAGAGTTGGTATAATCTAAAATGACATCGAGAAGAAACTTCAAGAGCCCTCCTATTTGTATCACTGTTTACCGAAAATAAAATCAAACAAGTCTAGAGAGTGATTTATGTCATTGTTCTAGTAACATGATAACATTAATGAACTAATCAAATAATCTGTTTTCTACTGCTTGCCTAGAATAATTCATGCCAGGTACAAATAGACAAACTTGTGATAGAATAAAAACATACCTGTGTTAGTTGTCTACTTTCATGGTTTCCCCGTAGAAGGGTAATATTAGCTGGGTATCTATAAAGTTAAACAAAAATAAAAGATGCATGAATAAAAAGAGAATTTATAAAATCACAATTATTCTAATTTTAATTTGTAACATTGGAGGTCCAAACATGTTCACTAAATTACTACCATGACTCCAAGAGGAAGCAGAAAACAATCTCCTTAAACGTAAAGATAGTATAACCACAAGCCATGTGTCGTGAGCAAGTTAAGGCAGATGCAAGCATACATGGAAACAGCATACCTAGCTTTTAGAAGTAAAAGGATGGTGAATACTTCAAGACTATTGTAGCCCCTGTCAACAAAGTCCCCCTGCCACACATTCAGGGAAGATATAGCACATAAAGGATATGTTGTAAACATGGTTATCCAGTTCCAAAAGATAATCGTACTAGTACATACATACCATAAAAATGTAATTTGTCTCCGGCACATGACCCCCAGTCTGGAAAAGTTTCATCAGATCATGAAACTGACCGTGAATATCACCACAAACCGTCACTGGGCTATTCACCGGCTGCACATTTGACTCCTCAATAAGGATCTCTTTAACCTGACAGGTGAACACTCACTCGTCAGTTCAATTTAAAACTTAAACTGAAAACTAAAGCTGCAACGAGGAACAGCAAAAGTTAATGGTAGACCTAGCACCATAGTTACACAAAGAACACAGTAATAGAAGTGCACATAAAACACAAGCAGAACGCAAACCGGGGGGCAGACAGCGCCAGCCCTAAAGATCGTCTACTATGCATATTGGGTCCTCCAATATGAAAATTGGGTTATGAATGGAGGAAAAGAACATATGATTGATGCAATTGATTTGAAGATTTGAAAGAGAAACCCTAAAAGGTGAAAGAGAGTGTCTGTGTGTGTACATACATATTCGCAAAGAAGTTGAAGCTCGTCTTCAAGAAGGTGCTGGCCATCCTTGACCTTGGAGATCCACTGGTCCAAATCCATTTCACACTTTCTGGCTCCTCCTTCCGCTGCCAAACACAACTCAAACACACTGCTCCCACTTCCCTTCCCACCGGTCAACAATAAACAACTTTTTAGGATCTTCTAATTTTCTTCCTCTTTCCTACACCAAATGAAATCCTCTGACCAATAACAAACCTCACCTGTTCTTGTTCTTATTATTATTAATAATAATACTATTATTATTTAAATCAATCAATCGTTATAAATAGGTTTAAACCCTCCGTTGGTCCTCAAGTTTGTATGAAAATCTCAGTTGGGTCCTCAAGTTTTTTTCTGTCTCAATTGGGTCATATTTTTTGTAAAAGTGAGCACATTTTGCCATAACCGTTAAGTAGTGTGAGACGGCGTTAAATTTTTGTGAGCTGGATTTTTTCATTTACTGACGTGGCATTGTGCATTAAAATTGAAAGGCCACGTGGTGATGTTTTGACTAGAACCAGATCTTCTCCTCCCTCCCCTCTGCTTCCTTCCATCGGCGCCACCCAACTGCAACCTGTTCACCTTTCATGGCTTTGGGAACACTACCAATCCCCGGATTAGAACGAGGCTCAAGAACGAGGCTCAAGAACGGAGACAGCGACAGTCACAGAGACAATTAATAAATGCAAGAATAAATTAGACGTATGCAGATTCAATGTAGTTTGAACGAAAAAACTTCTTCTGCAGATTGTCATGTAGTTGGAAATAGTAACAGGGGACAACTTGTTCCGTTTATGCATATGAATTAAAATACTGATACCAGAACTCATCCAATACATAAAGTCATCTTAAAAACAAGTGTACAATTTTTTTTTCATTACTGAAAAGTTGCTTTATCAGTGGGCTTTCTTTTAAGCAGGAAAGGGGCTGAAAGTTGTAACACAAGAATGCTGTTAAGCATTACCTGGGTGGAAATAAATTTTCACTAAATTACAGTAACTTCCAAGAATTCATCGTTGTATCTAGGATCCATACATCACTAAGAATTTTGTCAGGACCAGTCCGACCTCCAATCACAAACATGCAATTTTCAACAACAGAAGCTGTATGGCCCAATCGTGGAGTGGGAGAAGCACAATCAACAGTGCTAACAATTTCAAGATTGCCAGAATATGGATCAAGCAGCAACAAACCATTTCTCCTGGCATGTCTTCCCAAGCCTCCAAAGCCACCAAAAATGATAAGTTTCTTGTCACCAGCCTTATTCAATACACAAGCTGAGTGGCCCCAAAGGAAAAGCTTCTCGGCTGGTTCACCGACAATATCAAAATGGCTAATTGATAGACCAGAACCAGGAGAACTCACAGACCCTGCCAACCATTCAAAGATTCAGACTTTTTCAAGATGGCTGCAAGCTTCATTCGTCGGCAACAAACGGTCCCCACTATCAGCAATCAAGGAATCAGTGGACAGCAAAACTTCGAAAAATCTCTGAGTTCTCTTCCTATTAGCTTCCATCTTGTCATTTGCGACCCGAACGAGATAACGAACATACTCGGGCGTGACCATGACAGTGCGCGTATCCCCCAACGGCACCTCCATGCGAATGGAGCAGCGAATGGCGATGATGACGCGCTTCTTGGCATTGGTAATGCCACTCTCTCTAAAGCCGCAGGAGATGGCGAGGGAAACGAGGGAGTGAGCGGCGGAGAGGTCTCTGCACTCGAGAGCAATTATGAGGGGCTCGAATCGGAAGACGAGTTCGGAGACGAAGGGGGAGGGAGTTGGCTCGGAGGGGAAGAGGATAGAGTTGCCATGTCATAATTTCTCAAATTAAATAAAAATTCCACGTAATAAAAATTTCACGTAACTATGCAACACGTCAGCACCAACTAACGCCGTTTGTTACAATTTAACGGTTAGGGTAAAATGTGTTCATTTTTACAAAAAATATGACCCAATTGAGACAGAAAAAAACTTGAGGACCCAACTGAGATTTTCATACAAACTTGAGGACCAACGGAGGGTTTAAACCTTATAAATATTAAAAAATACTAAGCTAACTAAAAGTAAGGTAATATTGGAATAAAACTATAAAATTACTGGGGGAAACAAGAGCCTGGATAAAAAATTTCCATGCAAAAGTTGGGAAAGTAAATTATCACGCATTTAGGGTAAAATCCGTGACTTGGAGCAAGAGAAATTTCTCAATTTTCAAAAATTATGACTCTACTGATCGTGATTAAAGTTTATTTAAATTTGTATAAATGCTTTGAAGCATATTTATATCATTTTTTAAGAAATGAAGTGGCACGATATTTATACTGCATATTTAATTATTATTATTATGTTAAATAATTTATAAAAAAATGTAATATGATAAATTTATAGTAAAAAAACACTTTTTTAAACTAAAGGAGGGGTAGATTATCGTATTTCTTGCATAATCTATTTTAGAGGAAAATACACAAAAGAACATGTCAAACAAGTATGATGTATTTGAAATGACAAAGGAAACTTAAAAAATGAGTTTGGATAGAGTTTGAAAATTTTTTTCCCAATAAACACTCTTTGCAAGGATCAGATGATTTGCAGAGAGGGTTAACACTTAATAATTTTTAGAAAGTATTTAGAAAGTATGTAAAAAATTATAATAAGAAGACTTTATTTTATATTGGTTAACTCCAACTGAATTATCTTCAGAGTTTTCCTTTAAACACTTTTAAAGGGTTTTACTATCTTTGAATAGATATAAAAAGTTTTATTACTCTTAGTTTACAACGAGTATAATCACTCCTAGTATAAAATAGTCTAACTGACTATGATGTTTAATTCCATGTGAGTTAAACAACTAAGTGTTTTAAATAACTTCTGATTATCCAAAAACAACAAAGTAATTTTAAAACAAGTACAAATTGAGAAGCTTTTTTAGAGAAGATTTCAAATCAATACAAAGTTTATCTGAAAACTTATTACAAAGAGTTTTATTTTTCAAAGAGTTAGACAATGCAAGAGAAAAAGACTATTGACAACATAATAGTATGTGTAATTCATATTCTTCTCTTCATGTAGTATTCTTTATATAGACAACTTCAAGAAACATTGACTTTGATGTAGGTTTTATAGCTTTTTGTAATAGGTCAAATATTATTTTTCTTTTGTAAAGGCAATTGTGTTGCTTGTACGGATTGAACAGATAAAAGACATTGAAGAAACATTCCGAATAAAGCATTTGTCCTTTATGTATCTGCAGGAATAAATAGAAACAACACAACATGCAAATGAAGTATTAACCGTACATTTGAAATTAAAACGTTAGAAGTTCATAATAGTTTTTAAAACACATTCAGAAAAGAAATCACCTTTACTTCTTGGTCGAGAATGTGCAAGGGAATACAAAAACGCTGGTCGATAGTGGAGGTAACCGTCGATATCACAGAAGATGAAAAAATTGTGAAACGTTCTTCTCTTCCCAAATTGTCCTCCAGATTATTATTTCAGTTTTTTAAAATTTATTTCAAGTAAATCAATCGAGGAGTAACATTGTAAAAAAGTTGTAGCCAGTTAAAGAGACGTTTTCCTATATAAAGAGACAGACTTATGATAGGTTTTTGATTTTTGGAAGATATGTCAGTAGGATCTGATATTTTAACAATTTTTTATAATGGATCACATGTCATTGTTTTATTGGTCCGTTTGAATTTGTTCTCAGAAAAGTATTTGAAACCAACCCATCATAAACCATCATATCTGTGTTCTTAAAAAAATTATTAAAAAAGAGTTGTTAAAGAAGATATTTCTATCTCAATAATAGCATGATGTGAAGCAGAGTATGGGATGATAAGATTGCTCACGACACGTCTCTTAATCTTTCGAATGTCATTCTCTTTTATTTTGTTTCTTTCTCGCCTTCTCTTCACTCTTCAGCGTAAGCACAACCATGCCGTCTTCAACCGAAACTCTCCTAGAACGTGCTCGTCCCTTCCTCCGCGGGGAGCTCCAATCCATCGATGAAAACCTCCCTTCGCTTGTCGGCGTCCTGCAGAGCGTGGGCGCTGGAGAGTGCTGGCACAAACATGGCAGCTTCCTTCACCACCTTCTCGATATATATCGCATTCTCACCCTCTGGAAAGCCCCTCACTCCGTCTGCCTCTGCGGTCTCTTCCACTCAGCCTACTCCAACTCCTACGTCAACCTCGCCATCTTCGACCCTTCAACTGGCCGTGAAGTCGTTTGCCGCCACGTGGGTCACCAAGCCGAGGCTCTCATCCACCTGTTCTGTGTAGTTCCCCGGCAGCCCCTCATCCACGACGACCTTCTCTTCCAGTACTCCGATCAAGAACTCGTGCAACACCTTGCCGAGTCAGAGATATCACTCAGGAACGCCAAAGAGAAGGGTGTCTTCGACGGGGAAGAAGGATGGAGGAAGAAACTGCAGGGTCTTGTTCCGGCGGAGGGGGTTGAGGTGAAGCACATTCGAACGGGTGAACGGGTGCATGTTTCTCGGAGGATAGTGGCTGTTTTCGTGATGATGACCATGGCCGATTTCTGTGACCAGTTATTTGGTTTTCAGGATGTGCTGTTTGATAACCGGAACGGTCGGCTTGAGTTTTCTGGGAACAATTTGGGGGCTCTGTGGCCGGGAGATGGAAAGCCGGGTCTGTGGCTGAATTCAATTTCAAGGATGGGAGCAGTGTACAACTTGATTGCAAGGGAAGAAGAGATTTTGATTGAAGAGAAGAGAAGGAAGGTTGGTGGGGTGGTGGTGGATGTGGAGAGAAATGAAGATATTGAGCTGGTGTTGCCGCCAGTGTTTGATGACTGCACAAAGGTTTTGGAGGCGGAAGATCAAATAGTTGCAAGAGATTTGTACTGGGCAGCTGTGTGTGAGAAGGGGCTGGGGAAGGTTGAAGATTTGCTTGTGGGGTGTATAAGCAAAAACCCTTTCGTTGGAGAGCCATATGTGGTGCTGAGTCAGGTTTGTTTGACAGAGGGAAGGTTTGAGGAGGGTGAGAAACATGCAGAGAAAGGACAAAGACTTTTGCTGGAATGGGGATGTCCCTGGGATAAGAGAACTTCTTGGGAAGGTTGGGTTGCGTGGACAAGGGTGTTGCTGATGAAGGCTAAGGAGAAATCTTGGCCTCAGACTTCATGGGGAATCCTTAATTTGGGTCTTGTAAAGTAGTGTTCGTTCACCTTCATCAGTTCAGATATCTCATTGCTGGTTTTATGTTTTTTATTTTAGCAGAAAGGATTTGTGATCGTTACTGTTATGAGAAATTGGGTTGTAATCGAAAGAGTGTGGATAAGAAGAGCAGACAGTAACATCTACAACTGTTATAAAAGGTTTAATACGTATTTTGGTCCCTCTTTTCGTAGGGTTTGTTCAAATTGGTCCTACTTTTTTTCAAAAGTTCACTAAGATCCCACTTTTCGCAAAAACGATGCACGTTAGTCCTTTTTTAGGTTTAATACGTATTTTGGTCCCTCTTTTCGTAGGGTCTGTTCAAATTGGTCCTACTTTTTTTCAAAAGTTCCCTATTTTGATCCCTATTTTGATCCCTCTTAGTGAACTTTTCGTATTTTGGTGAGCTGTACATTTTGATCCCTCAAAAGTTCACCTCAACGAAAAATGTACAGCTCACCAAAATACGAAAAGTTCACTAAGAGGGATCAAAATAGGAAACTTTAAAAAAAAAGTAGGACCAATTTGAACAGACCCTACGAAAAGAGGGACCAAAATACGTATTAAACCTAAAAAAGGACTAACGTGCATCGTTTTTGCGAAAAGTGGAATCTTAGTGAACTTTTGAAAAAAAGTAGGACCAATTTGAACAGACCCTATAAAAAGAGGGACCAAAATACGTATTAAACCATTATAAAACTATACCAATCATGTCTTTTCTTTTCGTTATTGGGAAATGATATTTTAACAAAATTTAACATTTTCACCATGGTATTAAACTTACGTGTTAACTCGTTAATTCGGACGAGTTTACTCGTTAATTCATGAGTTTAGGTGCTCAATTATGATTTTAATCAACTCGAAAACAAATTTGTTTTTTTGTGTGAATTTCGTAAACTCGGTGCAAAATGGTAAACTCGTATGAAATAGTGAGTTTAGAAACGTGTGTGGAAGTGTATGAACTTACCGCACATTGCATCACTATTTTTGGCGTTGTCCAGCGTTATCTCATTCAGCCGTCGTGGTTGCTGTTGTCGAAAATAGTCGTCGCTTGCCATGGGTCACCGGGTCGTTGTTGCTCGCTGTGGGACGCCGTGGCTCGCCTTTGCTCGTAGTGGGTTGCGCCTGCCCCTGTAATGTTTGTCGTGGTCGCTGGCCCTGTTTCGCACTCACCTCCTTTATCTAAGGGATCCGATGTCACTGCTTTATTGGTTTATATTTGAATTTATTTTAAAAAAAATATTTAAATAGATCTAATCACAAACATTGTCAAAAAAAATTGTTAAAAAATATTTTTCTTCTCTAAGTGAAAATAATTCTTGTAGTTTAATTATTTTTTGATGGAAAATGTTCTGTGAACTCATTTGAATTAAAATTTAAATTATATAATTTTTCTACATAAATAAACTTTTACAAATTTGTTAGTGGTGTTTGCGAGTCAAGTTTATTGGATTGTCACGAATTTATATAAATTTTCGAGTATGTACATCATTCATATGTCATGAATTTTATTTTCAAGTTTTGAGTAGGAAAATGTAATATTGAAAAACCAAAATTATCAAAACTAAAATTTTCGATAGCACGAGTTCTTTTCTCGTTTCTTCTACGGCTCTTCTTGACGTAGCTTTTGTCATTCTTCTTGTATTTCTTATTCTTACTTTTTCTTGTTTTACTTGTTCCATGGAAATCCACCATTATCATATTTCTTCATTATTTTGTTGTGCTGCAATTGAACGAAACAAAAGAAAAAACCTAAAATTCTTTTGCGAGTAAAAGCGACGAAGCAGGTCTCCCTGCTTTTTTTCCACCATTATCCACTTGTAATAAAAAATAACTTTCTACAATTATTTTTGCATATGTTTTTAAATTATTACTTTCTTAACCTATAAAAATATAAATCAAACATTGCTTAAAAGTTCATTCCCGCAAAGGAAATTTGGACCACAAATGTTATGTGGTTCTTTTCTATGATCTAGGTACACAATTCACAAATAACAACATTAAGTACTTTCATTGAGTCTCTTCTTTGAAAAATAAATAAATTAAGTTTGATATATAAGTAGGGAGCAAAAACAACTTTTTGTACAGTTTTAACAAAATTTCATCTAATGAGCCAATGGGATGTAATTCATATCTACCACCAAGGTCATCATAGTGGTCATATAAGAACACAAAGTGGTTGAATATGGTAACTATTTTCCAAAAGAAAATTGCCAAACCAGACATGAAACAAAGCTAAGTGAAGATTCCTATTGGACATTAAGATAACAAGCTATCTAGATGTGAAGGTTCGTTTTAATTTAAGAAGTTACTTTATATTTTATGATTTATGTTTTTCTCTCTCATCCACCTTATATGTAGCTCATCTTTGTTGTGTCCCGTAGAAAGACCATATATCATCCTACTTATTATCCCTCCTTCTCTGATTGAGCTTAACTTAGCTTGTCAAACTTCTATGTTATTGACTATCGAACAGTCCTCATGCTAAGCTGTCAGACTGACCTGAAACCTTTGAAGAAGTTATACAAAAACAAACAAAAAATACAAGTTAACATATGATAAAAGTTCAAATCAATTATAATCAACTCATTCATGCCAACTTAAGGAACTTAATATAAAACTAAATCAAAAGGTGAGAAAAACTCCCTTCTCAACATGTTTATTATCCTTAATACATATAGTATGTGCTTTTCCACCCTTAGGGATTAGGAACTCATCACAAAGGGTTACAAAAGGGTTTCTAACCATACTTAAGGGGCGAAAAAGGGTTTCCAATCATACTTAAACAGGTTATTCAGTCTTTGCATTTGTTTAAACATCCAGTGTTCATTTCACATTAGTTTTTGTTTTCTCAGCTGCCTTCTTCTTTATTCCCGTCGTTTTGCAAGGTTCTCTTCTCTTTAGTAAGTCACTTTGCTCTCTCATTTTCAAGTGTACATTCAACAACTTGTTACCTTCTTCACTTAGTTGACATTTTTTTTAAGATTTCTGCATACTTAAAAAGCTTGTTAATTGGAGGATGATAAGATATGTTCTCTTTGAGGAAAAAAAATCACCCCCTTTTATATGAAAGAATAACCTCGTTAGTAAAAAACACACACATGCTTAAATTTCAAAATAAACTTAAAAACAAAGAAGGTAAACCAAAGTCCAGAACCACTATTTGAAAGGGATTGATTAAATAAGAAATTAAGCTACCAAAAAGTCTGCATGCATTCAAAAATTATACAAGTGACGGTTTCAAACGTCTCAAACGATGGTGAACGCTGATTATTCAATTGCTGCACCCAGCACCTTTATCTCTCTCTCTCTTAGAAGCTCACTCCTAAGCCAACAACATCAACATCAAAGCAACCTTTTTTCTATGTACACTGTTTTCTGCGTCGACCGAAAAAGCAAACTTTTTTTCTACTATACTTTTTCCATGATTCTTTTGACCACATTATTACTGCGGCGGGAAGAGTAATTAGATTCCCCGGCGATGCAGCTCTGCTGAATTGCACTGGCTGGCATTACACTAGAATTAAAGAAGTGAGAAAAATTGGCAGTGACATTGAGGAGTTTAGTTATTTTGAGAGGTATAATACATGAATGAAGTTATGAAATGAAAGGAGATGAGATGGGTAGGAGAAAGGAAAGGGGAAGACTTAACAAAACTCGGATGCTGGGTGCTCAAGAATCTTTGTTTCCCTGAATCAACAGACATTGGGTCCAAACCCCACAAAACCATTGTCACCATCAATCGAAATCTGAATCCCCTCTTGCTGAATATTCCCTATAATGGAAAGCCCCGAAGGCGAAGCCGCAAAGGCAAAACAGAATGTTCCGGCATCATCTGCCGGAATTAGAAAGTTTCTGGCCGGAAGGGTCAAGATCTGTCCACCGGAAAAGTAAAAGGAGACGGTGGGCACCCGAACCGTAACAAAGCCGTTCAAATCGTAGCAGGTGTCGAAAATGGAGAGTCCAGGTGCCCGGGGCAGGTTGGTGGTCTGAGCAAGAAAAGCGTCCCGGAAGGCATGATAAGCCACTGTGGGAAGCCTGGTGACGGCGGTGCCAGTGTCCATCACGGCCCCTCCGTCGCCCAGATCAGTTACCCGGAAAGCATCCTCCGATATGTTCAGCCGCGAGCCCCCAACTCCGAGACCCGAGAGCCCAACGTAGTAGAAGCTGGGAAAGAAGGGGTTGGGAATGAGTGGGACCCACGCCGCTCCCAGGGGCAATGCCTGCCGGCCGAACTGGAGCGAGCCGGAGGAGGCGCTGCCGCGAGAGAGCAGACAGTAAGCGAAGGCGCCGCCTGTTTGGCCACCGAGCTGACCCACGAAGGACATGGGCCCGGCACCCAGACCCAAAAGCCCAGCCGCTCCCACGAACATGCCTTGGTTCCATGTGCCGCAGCCGATGGCCGTGTTCCGGATGAGAGTCCGCCCCAGCGTGATTGTTTCGAGCGCGAGCGTACCTCGGGTGTAAGAGCCGTCGCCGTAGGCCACCTCGTAGCGACACCTTCCCTGGTGGCAGCCGGCATCGTCGAGCTGGTCGCAGACGGAGGAGGAGCAGGAAACGCCGGTGAAGGAGGCGGAGAGGGCGGGATTGAATATGGGATCGGACTGGTTGTAGCAGTGGTCGCATGGCTGGCACTGGACCCAGACGATGTCACTGCCCGAGTCTATGACCATGTATTGGTAAGTTGCAGGGCTTCCAATTCCTATTCTCACAAAATACTCTCCGCTACCTTCCTCCGTTCCCGAAACGACGTCGGATCCAAAGGACGCTTCTTCCGCTGCTTCCGTGTAAGCATGGCTGTTACTGTTAACGATGGAGGATACCCTTTTGACGTCACGTTTCATTCGTTGGTTGAAACGGGTGGTGTGATCCTTGGCAGGGGCGGTGCTGATTTTGTCTCTGTGAAGAATCTGAACTTTCCAATTTCCCTGCTCTTCTTCTAAATCCTCTGTTTCTTTTGGTAGGTTCTTGAGTTTAGTCGCTGTCATTTCTTCCTCCACGTTGAGCTGTTCGAAGTGGGAAGCCAAGGAGCTGCAGGTGGTTGTGGTTATGGTTAGAAACAGGAAGAAGAGCAGAGTTTTGACAACGGTCATGGTTGTTAGTTGGTTGGTGAGGAAGGACTCAGAGCTCCACGTTCACTTTCCGTTTTTCCTTCATTATATTGGTGTTTGGTTTTGGGGGAAAATGGTCCATTCAGAGAGAGAGAGAGAGAGGGTACTGTTATAATTGAAACCAAAAGTACACACAAATCTAATGTAAAGTCCCACGTTAATTAATGTTAGAAAAATGTTTATGTGTGTTTTCAAAAGATGGTTGATAAAACAATAAAATGTGTGATTGATTAATAAGCCGACAGGAAAATCCTCTGCTACACGTGTTTGTTTTGTGTTTGTGATTTCCAGCAAGATGCCACACACAGACAAATTGAGGCACAGAAATACCTCGTAAACCATGCTGCTTTTTTATTTTTTTGTTAAACCACTCGATTTGAAGGAGTGGTTTGGTAGAGTGAAGGATGAATATGCAATGGGGTGAAAACGACAAAAATGTAGTACACAATACAAGTGTGAAGAAAAGTCCATCCTCTTTCTAATTCCATGTAGATTACACATTAATGTGTAGTGAGAGCAGAGGAATGGAAAATGATTTGGGTACTTTCGGTGGGATGGTTCATTAGAATGGAATATATATATATAAAAATAAAGAGAAATAGGAACAGAGGTTAACGTTGTGCTAGGATTTCAAAAAGTACGACAGCGTGCGGATTTTCTGCATTGTTTGTTGGGGATAATGCCTTCTCCTCGTGCACCATCGTCACTTTTTCTTTCCCTTACTTTTCTTCATTTATGTTATTTTTCTATTAGTTTACACATAATTTAAAAAGTCAAGATAAAAAATAATTTAAATATTTATTTTTTTATTCTTTGAATTTTTACAAATATAATAGTGATAAATCAAACAATATTTTGAATACACAATTATCAATCTTAATTATGATTGACAAATTTAGAATCAAAATATTAACATTTATTGTGGAATTGATAACGAAATTTTAAAACAACCATGTGTCTCTTAAGTTTTTCATTAAAAATAAACAATGAAACTGTCATTTCTCTCGCTAAGAAATTTATATTTCTATCACAATCAATAAATTTATGTTGCTTAAGAGTTAAAGATAGTTTAAATATAATATATTTTTATAAACAAAATTATGAGAGAACACCCAAATTTCGGAAAGAACGATATTTTAGATGCGTGATAATTGATTTAACCATATCTGGCTTCAGTATAATAACAAATATATGGGTTAAATATGTTTTTAGTCTCTAAACTATTGGTCGTTTCTGGTTTTAAAAAGTGTTTAGTTTTTGAGGATTAAAACGAACGTTTCGAAAAGAATGAAAACCAAATTGTACCTTACTTTGAAAGAGGGACGAAAACCAGAAACGGTCAATAGTTTAGAGACTAAAAACATTTTAATTCTCATTTGTTGCTAAATGAGGACCAAATTCTTAAACAGTGTTTAGTTTTCGAGGACTAAAACGAACGTTTCGAAAAGAATGAGACCAAATTGTACCTTACTTTGAAAGAGGGACGAAAATCAGAAACGACCAAGACCAATAGTTTAGGGACTAAAAACATATTTAACCCTATATATATATATATATATATATATATATATATATATATATATATATATATATATACATATTTAAAATTATATATAAACAATTATTTTTATTATATTTTGAGATATATAATATTTTTTTACAATGCTAGAATACAGGAGAGATATACCTCCAAAAGACTGATTTGTATTCAAATAAATTAGTAAGAGTTTGAATCTTAAGTAAGAAATAGTATATTTTCGTATAAAATATTATATATATTTATAGGGTTTCTAAGCTTTTATGACTTATGCGATAAAAATAATAATATTAAGATAATATTAAATAATATTAAGATGAAATTAAGTAATATTGATAAATATAATGACGTATAATATCTATGATAATTAGTAAAATAACAGCGATAATATGATACTATGTTTGATTTAGTAAATGTTTTATAAATATATGACATTAAAGAATATTACGATGTAATCAGACTATCAAGATTTAGTCATATATAATGTTTATACACCAATAAATATATTTTAAAATATTTTTTAATTATTTAAGTCAGCAAAATTGAATGAATTTTATTGGATCATATATCTTAGTATATTTGTTAGATCAGATATTCAGGAGTTTGATTATTGTGTGAGGAGTGCTTATTGTAGTTATGAATGCAATTTTTTTTTTCCTTTAATTCGTGACATGGAAACAGTATTTGTCCGTTGGGAAAATTTCAAATTATAAAAGCGCATGCTCTATTCATACAGTTTTAGTTTTCCTTTAATTTTATTTTCACCTTTTTATTCTACCTCTATTTCTTATTACATAATTATCATGTGTTAGTGTTTTCCCCTCTTTTAGGGGATATGTTTTTTTTTCGATTTAATAATAGTAATGAGGAGTTTAAATAGTTCGTACCGAATTTTATAAATTGAAAAACTTTCTTCGATCTTAAATTCCAAAACAATAAATCTATGAGAAATTCTCCTTATTGGCTATGGCAAAAACGTCCTTTGCATATACATGATCAGTTTGCTGAACGTAATGATTGAAACAGATAAGGGTTGGGTTGATGGAGGTGCTTAAAGACACAAGGCTGTGGTCCTAAGTTGAAGCGTGAAGTGTTAAAGGTAAAGTGAGCAAACTAAGAAACATGTACATATATACAAAGTGCGAATTTGTGGACAAAATTTGGACAGCAAATGACAAAGAATTGCAATACCCTTCATTGTGTGGTGTACGATGCAACTGCATTACTTTATGTGAATATGTGGAACAAATGAAATTTAGGTTTCCTATGTATCCCACAGAATTCAGCTTCCGAAACGAATTTTAAACATTTCCAGAAACTAAATTCCAAAGCATATTTCTGGTTAATAGTATATGCTCCACGATCTAGTTTCTAAAATCTTGGAAACTAAATTTCAAAGCTTTAATCATAAAACTTCGTTTACTCAGCAAAAATAAGAACCTGAAACTATAGTAGTCTAAGCTTCAAATTATTTTGCGGGATAATATGTACTTTCCAGAATACTAAAAATGCGAAAGCTAGAGAAAGTGTAATGATAATGTTTCGAGACGTAGGGTCAATTATTTAACGTCAAGTGAATTGTTTAGGGTTAAAATTTGTTTTGAAATTCAGAAATTTTTGTAACCGTTTAGTCAAATTATTTGGAGAGTAATGTCAAAGTGAATTCAATGTTAACAACTTAAAGTATTAATGATATAATAAATGTGACAATAATATCAATGCCATCACTATCACTCTCAGGTATCATTGTCTTGATCTCTATTTGATTGTATTTTTATTTTGTTTCATTTCAGTTTAAATTTTTTTAGAATTAAACAATTTTATCTTTTTCGAAATTGGAATGAAATTAATTTTTACATAAATATTACATAATTATTTTATTAAAATCAGTATTCTTATTAAATATTTTTAAGAAAATAAAGTTTATTTATATTTTATATTAAATTTTATTTAAAATTATTTTAAAATTGTTAATGAAATATAATGTTAATCGTAAAAAAGATTCAAATTTAATTTCAACTAATGTTAAACTTATTTATCAATTATATTTTATAAAATTAAGTAAATTTATTAACTTTTTTTAATTATTTTAAATAATAATGATATATTTTAAAAATATGTAAAATTCATCATTTTTATGTCTAAAAATAATAATGTTATAAATTTAAATATAACATTTAAAAAAAATTATAATAATTAATTAAATAAATTTGAAAGGGTTGAAGCTCTCGTGTCAATTTACAATTAAGACACATTACAAATATTTATGAAATTTAAAATATGTATATTAAAATTTATATATAATAAATTACAAAAAAAAAGTTATTATTTTTCTTAATTTGTTCAGACAGACAATTCAAAATTCAAAACTTTTAATTTATTATTAAAGTTTTCACATATATTTATTTTTAAAATATTTTTTTTAAAAACATAAAAATAATAAATAATTTTTGCATTGAATCTTAAATGGAAAACTAAAACTAAATCAAAACAAGAATATATTTAATCATACACAATTATATATCCAACATACAAAAAATGAACAAAAGTAATTAATAGGAACCTCGGAGAATGAAAAAGCATACTACAATGGAGAAGATGCCATTATCCGCGTTTTGGAATTAAACAAATTTTACTACAAAAATACAATACCTAAACACAAACACAACTAAAAGTTAGTGTGAAGAACCAACAATAAAAAAATGCATAAAAACAATCCAAAAATACAAAAAAAAAATGGAAGAAAATGACTTTAACCACGACGACGAAAGTCAAATTTGATCGGATAAAAACATGCAAAAGGACAAGCGTAACGAGTGGAGAAGAATAACAGAGTGAATAGTCACTGCGGCAGTGCACAAGATTGCAGTGAGTAATTCACAGTCGCGACTCTTTTTGAAAGACTAGAGGAAGAATGAAGAAAATGAATTGTTCGCGTTTTCACAAAAATTTAACTCTGAGAGGAGATATTGTCTTAGTTAAACTTAAAACCAAGACAATATAGTGTCTACAGCCTTAGTTTTACACCTAACGAAGCCTAAAGTTGCACAAAAAAAATTCAAAAATAAATTAAAATGGTAATTTTGAAATTTCGTTCAACTTTTTTGTCTCGATTCTTATTCTTAATTAACCAATGTCAAAAGTCTGCAAAAGAATTATACTTTAAATATTAAAAATGGGTCAGAGTATGTCTATGGTCTTGACTCTGGAAGACCCGAAGCCAAAAGTCATATATTGCTTTGGTTAGGATGGGAATCGAGACAATAAACCTTAAAAAATTTTCTTTGCAAGTATGACGTTTCAACTAATAGCCTTTTGGAGAAAGATTCTATAACCTCGGTTCCCGGCATAATTGAGACAATAGACCATTTTCAAAAAAGTTGTAAGTTGATACGTTGCACGGATAAATGGGACTTTTTAGGGTTTATGACATCAATTCCCTACATAATCAAGGCAATAAAACCATTCTGAGAAAATTGCCAGCTAAAATGTTAGATTTTCAAGTGATGAGTGAAATTTGCAGGGTGAATAACTTCTGTGGAAAAATCGAGGTCACAAACCCTTTTAAAAAAAAAAGTATACTTTGTAAAATATATGACTTCGGTTGCTCCTATAACTCAAGCCATATAACTTTTAGGCTTTGTTCACTTGAATGGATTTGGAGGAGAGTGATTGAGAGGATTGAAAGGTACATTTTTTTCGTTGTTTATTTGAGTGAATTTGGAGATAAATGAGAGAAGATTTGGAAGTAAATTTATTTAATCTGTCACGTCAATCAAATCTTACACTAATTCTCACAAACTTTACTTCCAAATTTATCCCACTTACCTCCAAATTCATTCAAATAAACAAAAAAAAAAAAGTTTGCTTTCATTCAAGTGAACAACTTGATTCTTTCCACCGAGATCCATAAGCTAAAATTTAAAAAATGTCACGTTACTAAAGAGAGTGTTAAAAAAACCATTTCTATACACTAGTGCCTAAGGGGGTCCAGATATAAATTATCCGGATATGAATTATGAGCAGTGATGTCTAGTATAGTGATGTCTAATATTTTCGGACGCAATGTAACTATTTACTGTCTCAGTTAAAACAAAATCTTGTTGATAAGTTATATACAGAAGCGAGGGCACACATAGAACCCAACGGAACAGAAGAGGAGACGGTGAAGGCAAAGTAGTGAGCAGCGATGATGGAGTTGTTGAGTTGCAGAAACATCACGTTCATCTTCCTCACAGTTTTGATATTAACTGCAGAAGCGTCAGAATCAGAATCAGGAGAAAGCAGCATCATATCAAGATTCCAGCAGTACCTGAAAATCAACACTGCCCAACCCAGCCCGCGATACGAGGAAGCAGCGGAATTTCTGATATCGGAAGGGAAAAGGCTCTCTCTGGAATCCCAAAGCATAGAGTTTGTGGAAGGGAAGCCTCTGGTTCTTCTGAAATGGGAGGGCACAAATCCCCACCTTCCCTCCATCTTCCTCTACTCCCACACCGACGTCGTTCCCTCCGAGCACTCCAAGTGGACCCACCACCCCTTCAGCGCCCACCTCGATTCCCAAGGCCGCATCTTCGCCCGCGGCTCTCAGGACATGAAGTGCGTCGGTATGCAGTACCTCGAAGCCCTCCGCCGTCTCAAGGCCCGAAACTTCCACCCTCTCCGCTCTATCTACCTCGCCTTCGCACCCGACGAGGAGATCGGCGGCCACGACGGCGCTGAGAAGTTAGCCCAATCGGAGATTTTCCAACGGATGAATGTGGGCGTGGTGCTTGACGAAGGGTTGGCTTCCCCCGACGCCCATTATAGGGCCTTCTACGCTGAGAGAAGCCCCTGGTGGTTGGTCATCAAGGCCGTTGGGGCTCCCGGCCATGGATCCAAGCTTTATGATAACTCTGCCATGGAGAATCTCCTCAAGAGCATTGAAGCTATCAGAAGGTTTCGCGCCTCCCAGTTCGACCTCATCAAAGCCGGCTTCAAGGCCGAAGGCGAAGTTGTTTCTGTTAACATGGTCTTTCTCAAGGCTGGAACTCCATCTCCCACTGTAAGTTCACCACTCCCTTTTCTTCTTCTCATACAATACATACACTACAACACAACAGCAATGTTCCCTAACATTTGACTGTGTTTCCTCAACATGGTTACAATTTGATTAGTCGACACATTCCACATGTCTCAATCCATCATCATCATGATTGAGTGAATGGCAGTATCTGATGATTGTATTCTATTTTGCCTTTTGCTTTGCCAGGGTTTTGTGATGAATTTGCAGCCGTCTGAAGCAGAAGCTGGATTCGACATTCGAGTGCCACCTACTGCTGATCCGGAATCCTTGGAGAGACGCATTGCTGAAGAATGGGCACCTTCGTCCCGCAATATGTCATTCTCTGTAATTAGCTAATTATCCACTCTTTCCTCTATATATTTCCTCCATCTAGTGTATTTTTTAATGCACCCAGCTTATAGTAGATTCACTGCTTGACTTTTTCACCTTTGAAATTTGCACTCAGGAACCTTGTCTTCTTTCTTATAGAACTTATGCACTAGAACATATTAGATATGACCTTGACCTTCTGCAACATGTTTTCACCTCATACAGATATGATCAAATTATAGGATATCGACTAGTGATATATAATCAAATTATAGGATATTGACTAGATTTATGATCAAGTAATAGGATATAAGTAGTTGCAAACTTCTTTGAAAATTTTGTGGTATTGTGATATTGAGTTATGTTTAAAGTTCACTTTATCAATGTGTATCCTAGTAACCTTTCATTTCATCAACTATTGTTTTGTGACTTTTAAGTTAAACTTAAAGTTCCCTTTCTAAAGAACCTTTTCAACTAGAAAAAGAATAAGAGAAAGTCAAGGGTAATGCTTGCTGTCTAGTGCTCTAGAACAAAGAAAACCAAAAAAAAAAGAAAACTAAACAACAGAAAAACATTGAAAATTCTGGGGTCCTAAGCATTGAAAACAAATAGTAGATAAAACTATATTTTCATTACCAAGTATATACAAGCACTCAGGAAAGGTAGATATGTGCCTCTTACTTCTTTATATGGCTAGATATTCTGGTATCTAATCATTCTTTTGTGTGGTTTGTGTCTAATGAAGTATGGTGTACTCGGTTCATTAAAAGTTTATTTTGTATCAGTTGTTTCAGTTTTGTTCTGGTCCTTACTTTCTGATCATTTCAAGTTTTTTTCCGGTGATCCCACAACTCATACTTAAATATGTATATGGAATGTAAAGCTTATGCTAGAAATAAATGAAACGAAATGAATTGAAATTGATAAATAAATTTAGATTGTTATAGTATTCAAACAAAGGCTGAAGACATGAAAGTATTTGTTTGCTTGTAGGATGGGGTTTAATCTTGAATTGAAGTATAACTTATTTAAAATGGGTGTTCAATTTTTCCCAGATTGACCTGCCTTTATGAAGGTCGTTGTGATGATGGTTATGACATGGATAGATGTTTTTGGAATAAACTGACTTTTAAAAGAATGGTTATAAAGTGCCATGCTGTTGTCTTTGTGATGGTATGGGTGATCACGTTTGTTCAAATTCTCTTCTGCATACCACATGATTGACCATTAGACTTTCCTCATTTTTAGAGTAGATCAGCCCCCCCGCCCCCTTAACGGATTTTTCATCTAATTTAAATTAGCTTGGGCAGTTCAAACAAAAGGCATCCACTCACAGCAAATCTGGGAAACCACTCCTCACAAAAACCGATAGTTCCAATCCTTGGTGGAGCCTTCTTGAAAATGCTGTCGAAATGGCTGGTGGTAAACTTGGTAAGCCGGAGGTCTTTCCTGCAGCAACAGATTCACGCTACTTCCGTTACCTTGGTTTACCAGCAATTGGATTCTCACCTATGGCAAACACCCCTATTCTACTCCATGACCATAATGAGGTGATTCCTTTAATTTATTGTATGCATAATTTCTTGTTTTGTCAGTGAGCTTATTTGCATAAGAGTTATCATTGTCTTTAGAATCATATATCTGATTTGTTATTTAGAACTGAAGCTTGCAATAGACCTCATACACTGGCATCCTGGGGTTGACTTTAGCCTCTTGAGAAAACCCTTGTCTGCCAGATCAGAGCATAGTTTTGGTAAAGAAAGTGTAACAATAAACATGTAAGAGTCAGTGAATATATCTGCTTGATTCTAAAACAATAGTCTTTTCAGGTTCAATTCAATTAATTCGAATTTAGTCAAAAGTACCCTTAACTTTCCAACTATTGTTTTTGTTATTTTTTTTCAATGTAAGTATTCTTTATTGCTTACTCTTAATTATATGTAGGAATATTGTTATGAAAGATAACTTGAAAACTAAAAGTACTATTGTCTTGGAATAGAGGGAATCATAAGAGAAGGTTGGTGTTTACACAAAACTGTTAGGATTTAAGGACAATGAGATAGCCCAATCCAAAAGACTAGTCCATTACCTGAGAGAACCTCAAGATCTAGTTCTACGTCGAGTAATTCATTATGCTTTATGTGAATCTTCTAACATGTCACTTCCTTTAAATGCTGACATCCACAACGGCTTTCAATTTTCTCTTTGACAACTTCACTCATATATCATGTGATAGCAATCAGCACAGAGTAGGAGAAAAGATAAAAGAAATTCCTATATTATTGCTCACTCTGTCCAAACACTACAGAGGAGAAGATCCACTCACTATACGTGATACAATGACCCGAGTCCCAAGTCCCAAATTCCACTTCCCTGCCTTCCCCCAACATATGCTCCCCTCCCCTCTATATTCTTCCCTTCTCTCTCTTCAAAACAGAAAATATTCCTCACTAGATCCTCCCACCTCCAGCCCACCTGCCACTCAACAATTCTGTTAAGATCCCAATCATTGGATGTGTACTAGTGGACCCCATGAAATACGTTTCCACTTCTTCCTTTCGTACACCATACATCTTACTAAACTTCCCACATTGCCTTTTTTCCTTTAAACTTATACTCGTATCATCATATATTTGGTTTGCACTTTAATCCAATTTACTCTGTTCTCAAGTGAACATCGTACATTAAATATCTGAAGATGAAGAAGGAAAAAGTAAAAAACTATTATAAAAATGGGAGGTTGATTTGAGAGTTTGCAATTTTCTCATGTAAAAATTGCATGTTGAATAATAAAATATTTTTTGAGTGTTCGTGAATGGAAATTGAGGTGTCAAAATTACCTAAACTGACTGTAGAATTACCTAAAACTGGTTGTGTATTTGTCTGAGCGTGCTTCAATTAGTAGAAATTACTTCTTATTGATTCCCAAGGTAACCTAACACCCAAATGAATATAGAAAACATCAATTATCAATACTTGAACATAAAATAAGAATGTAAACCAAATTATTTCTGTAAAGTGGGAGAGCCTCAAATCTTAAGTACGACATGTGGGACTCAACAAAACCACCTTTGTTTGGAAAGATTGTCTCACATCACTGAGATAGGAATTGACATTGTTTTTTTCTTCTTTTTGGGTATGAACTGCACTGATGTCCTTCTATCAGCATCTCTGAATTTGTCAACTGTATTTAGTTTGGAGTTCAAATTTGACATGAATTTTTTTTCTCCTTTACGTAGTTTCTACACAAAGATGAATACTTGAAAGGGATTGAAATTTACGAGTCAATAATCAAGGCATATGCATCATTCAATGACCATGGAAGAGATGGAGCATCCAAAGATGAGTTATGAGTATTAAATGATCATGCAAGAAATAAGTTACGAGCAAATGGTGCGGCACCAACACATCTAGTTCACACTTTCTGCCTTTTCTCGATCAATGTAATAATACAGAGGAAAATTAATACTTAGAATTGGCTGAGTAGATTCTGACACGTGGCATTAAAGAGGAATCGAATGAGATGGTCACAAACTTAGCTCAGAGCAACTTGGCACTTCCATGAATGCATTCATAGAAAACATTTCTGTGCATAATATTGTTAAAAGTCACTCCTACTATTCACTGCATTGTTAACTACTTTTTTTCTTAAAAAAATAATTATGTTCTTTTAAAGTTTTTCGTTTCTTGACCATTTGAGTTAAACATAAACTTGTTACTTTTTATTTTGTAAATTATTTTTCATAGGTTGATTGAAAACTTTTTCGTTTTAATTAAAGGTGAATTGGAGAGAAAGAGTGAATAACATTTCAAGAATAATATACATGTAATTTAAGTATTAATGAAGTGTTTATTTTTGCGAATAATATAGTGTAACTTAGATATTAATGAAGTATTTTTTTGTTAATAATTTAGTTATGTTGTTTTATTGCAATAATATGTTTTATATTTAGTTTTTTTTCTTTATATCATTAGCTTACATAAGTTATTTAGAGATAAATTTCACCCTCATTTCATTTCAAGAATACAAAAATTATAATTTTTTTCACTAGAACATGAGCAGAAACATGTCAATTGGTAAAAAAGATATACAATATTATTACAAATACTTAAGAGAGATTATTGTAACATTGATCAATTAGTGATATTTATGATTGTCAATGACATTTTTTTAAATAAAAATATTTTTTTTATTTAATTTTTTATGATCAAATATAAAAATGTCATTCTTGTTAAGATATGAGAGTGTAATGTAAATGAACATTTTTCATGTTTGATCATATAAGATTCATCCTAAGTGATATTTTAAAAAGTTGTGTGAAACTTTACTTTCTTACTTAATTTTTGAAAACATGTGTGCATGACTTTTCTCTTCATTAATAACTATCCTAGATACAAAGGAGACTTTATTGTCTTTATGGTGGTTTTTTATGGAGAATAGTTTTGTTTGATTGTATTTGTGTTCTCTTTTATTCTCATGGAGAACGGTTTTGTTCAATTAGTTTTCTAAACATCTATTTTATTTATATTGAAATTGTGATTGTTTTGGGAAACTTAATAATATTTTTCTTTATTGTTAATGAGTTTTTTTGTAGTGGTTGTGAGTGTTTCGCAGTGATTGTTCCGATTGCATTAAAATTTTGTGGGTCAAATGCATAATTGTGATATATGCTTCATATATTCATAGTTGTTTTTGAGAATCTTAATAGCATGAATAATTATATTATGATTTTTTTTATTATACATATAGTCATCTGTGATTCATGTAGGTAGGACAAATTTGTTCAATTGATATTTTTTCATATTTAAGGTTTTCTTATAAGCTTGAATCATTTTAAGAAAATACCAAAAATTTACCTTAAGTATTAAAAGGTTTAACATAAAATTACCTTAGAGATTTTGTCTGATGTAAATATATGTCTCTCACATAAATGTCTTATTGTTAACAAATGTAAACAACCAAAAATATCATAAATAAAAAATTTCTTTCGTGGTGAGAATTAATGGAACAAACGGAAAAGAAACTCGAGAGATTTACTGAGAAAAAAACTAAAATCAAAATGCTAGCATTATACAGGGACGTCTGCATGTAATATAAAGGCATGCAGAAGGTACTGAAACAGAGCAACTAACTAAACTAACTAAAACATAAAAGAGAATTTGAATTATAACAGCTAACACTCTCCCTTAATTCAAATTCTCGAAGGACACCATTCCAATTTTTGATCGCATATTCACGAACTTATCAATGGCTAAAGGTTTGGTACATAGATCTGCCAATTGTTCCAAAGTCCTGCAGTATGTCAACTTGATCCTTTCCTTGTTAACAACATCACGTAAGAAGTGAAATTTCACTTCAATATGTTTGCTCCTCCCATGGCTGACAGGATTCCTGGCAAGGTTTATGGCTGAAGTATTGTCTATTCTCAGTTCCACAGGTTCTTCCAGAACAATTCTCAGCTCAGATAATAATTCTTCAATCCAAACTCCTTGGCATGCAGCATAGCAACCTGCAACATACTCGGCTTCGCAGCTGGACAGAGCAACGACAGTTTGCTTCTTGGATGACCACGAGATGGGTGCTCCATTAATGAAGTATATGAACCCGGAAGTACTTCTCCTCTCAACAGTGTCACCACCATAGTCAGAATCGCAAAAACCTGTGACCTTCAAACAGCTTTCCTGGTTTCCAAAAGGAAACAATATTCCATAGCCAGTGGTGCCTTTTACATATCTGAGAATACGCTTGGTAGAGTCCATATGACTTTTCCTTGGTTGGCACATGAACCTGCTTATCAAGCCTACACTAAACATTAAATCAGGTCTACTGTTACACAAAAATCTTAATGACCCAACAACCTGTTTGTATTTTGTGGCATCTGCATATTCTTCAGCATCGTTATTCCCAAGTTTTATATTTGCCTCTAAAGGACTTTGAGCTGCATTGCACTGGTGCATTTGGAATCTCTCAAGTATTTCATTTGCATACTTCTGTTGGTGCATAACAATACCTCTTTCAGACCGTGTGAACTCCATCCCGAGGAAATAATAAAGTTCTCCCAAATCTGTCATATCGAAGTCTCTTTTCATGTTCATCTTGAATTTATCTACATCCTCCAGCCTTGATCCTGTTACAAGTAAGTCATCTACGTATAAACAAACAATTAACATATTACCTTTTGATGTTTCTTTCACGTAGACACTGTGTTCAACCTTGCATTTTTCAAATCCTTGATTTATTAGAGAAGAGTCAATCCTCTTATTCCAAGCTCTGGGTGCTTGGCGTAGACCATACAAGGCTTTCTGCAACCTATAGACCTTTCTCTCATCATTCTTAATCTTAAAACCTGGAGGTTGTTGTACGTAAACCTCTTCTTCCAACACTCCATGAAGAAAAGCAGACTTGACATCAAGCTGATAGATCTGCCATCTTCGAGCACAAGCAATTGCCACCACCATACGAATGGTTTCCAATCTCGCCACTGGTGCGAAGACCTCGTCAAAATCAATGCCCTTTTTCTGCAAAAATCCCCTGGCAACGAGACGTGCCTTATACTTTGACACCGAGCCATCTGGATTTAGTTTTCTCTTGAATATCCATTTGACACCAATGCTACATTTTCCAGGTGGAAGATCAACTAAGCGCCACGTGTTGTTCCTTTCAATGGAGTTAAGTTCTTCCACCATTGCATTCTTCCAAACAGATTGTTTAAGTGCATCATCAACACTCACAGGCTCTGCCTCTGCCATTAGAGCTATGTGGATTAGACTCCCTTCCTCATCAATAGCAGAATCTGAGTACGTCTCATAATCGGAGAGTCTTGAGGATCTCACAATCTGCCTTCTTGGTCGTTGATTACCAACTTCAACACTGATGTTCTCAGCAGGGTCATCCTCAGTTTCAGGTACAACCTTTGTTCCTTCTTCTTCTTCAAGATTTTCGAGAGTTTCTCGTATCACGATTCTTTTAGGATTCTTATGCATGCTGCTCCAGTCCCAGGTTTCCTTTTCTAACACAAGCACATCCCTACTGATGACCATTTTTTGCTTCTTTGGATTGTAAAGCTTGTACGCTCCAGTGGAATGATATCCCATGAACACCATAGGTTCACTCTTGTCTTCAAGTTTGGTACGTTTCTGATCTGCAACATGAACAAACGCAAGGGAACCAAAGATTTTTAAATGCTTTACAGAAGGTGTGTTACCTGTCCATACTTCGAGAGGCACCTTTCCTTTGATACGCTTTGTAGGACATCTGTTTAAGAGATATACAGCTGTAGCAACTGCCTCTGCCCAGAAATCACGTGGCACGTTCTTTTCTTTCATCAAACATCTTGCAGTATTCAGGATAGTGCGGTTTCTTCTTTCTACAAGAGCATTATGTTGTGGGGTATATGGAGCAGTAACTTCATGACTTATACCTTTCTTTTGGCAGAAATCTTCAAACGCATGAGAGGTAAACTCACCTCCACCATCAGTTCTAAGAACCTTCAACGTTTTTCCACTTTCTCTTTCCACACCAGCAATATACCTCTTGAACACATCAAGAGCTTCTCCTTTCAATTTGATCATATAAACCCAACACATTCTGCTGAATTCATCCACAAACACGATAAAATACCTATTTCCACCAAGGGATGGTGTATCTAAAGGACCGCAAGTGTCCGCATGTATGATATCAAGGCATCCTTTTGATCTCATCTCTATTTCAGATCGAAAAGCTTTTCTGGGTTGCTTGCCTGCCAAACAAGATTTACAATTATCATCTGGTATAGAAATATGTGGCATACCTGTTACCATATCCTTTTCTTCGAGCCTTTTCAAATCTCTGAAATTTAAATGTCCATATCGTAAGTGCCACTTCCAACTTTCCTCGTTCTTAACAGCTGATAGACATTGTATATTCTCGGTTCCATCGAAACATACTTGAAATGTTCTATTCTGAGAAATCTTGCTAATCAAGACTAATCTATTTTTGCTGTCGTATAGCTCAACCTTATTTTGATTTCCCATAAACACAGTAAAACCTTTCTCAACCAATTGTCCAATGCTAAGGAGGTTGCATTTCATATCAGGAACATACAACATATTTGAGATAACTACCTGAGAACCATTCCTTCTATTAATCACCACATCTCCTGCACCTTCAACCTTTAATGTGCTATCATCAGCGAATTTAATTTTGCTCTTCTTGGTCTGTTTAAGATTGACGAGCCACTCCTTGTTGCATGTCATGTGATTTGAACATCCAGAGTCGAGATACCAGGTCTTGTTTAAAGAATTTGTACCTTCTGTTGCTGTTAACACCATCAGTTAGCGTTGTCTCTGTGTCCGAGTCTTCTTCAGCAACATGCGCTTCTTTCTCCTTGCTCTTCTTCTCTTTGGATTTCTCTGGAAAACACTCAGACGCAAAGTGACCATACTTATGACAATTGAAGCATTCTATATTCCTTTTATCTTTCTTCTTTTTCCAGTTTTTCTTGTAACCTTTCTTGTCTTTTGAATCAGATGTACTAGTATCGGATTTCTCATCCGGTTCTTCATTATCAGCGTTATTTCCTTCTTTCTTCCACTTCCCTTTTCTTGGTTTTCCTTCCCATTTCTTGATCTTCCTTTTCTCTTCTCCTTTTACATATCTGACTTTCAGAGCTTGATCATCACGTTTAGATTTCCTTTCAAGCTTCCTCATTTCATAGGCTTCTAAAGAACTTTGAAGTTCCTCAATCTTGAGTTTAGAAACATCCCTTGATTCCTCAATGGCAACAACTATGTGGTCAAACATTTCCGGTAACGACCTCATGATTTTCTCGATGACCATCGTGTCTGTAATCTCTTCACCACAGGCTTTCATTTGATTTTTGATCGTTATGACTTGACTAAAAAACTCATTTATTCGTTCACCTTCCTCCAATTCCAGATGCTCGTACTGTCTTCTGAGTGCTTGAAGTCGCACCTTCTTCACTTTTTCTCCTCCCGAATAACATCGCATCAAAATACCCCATGCTTCTTTAGCTGTAGACGCGTTCTGAATCTTTTCAAAATGGACGTCATCAACACATTGATGAATGAGCATCAACGCTTTATCATCTTTCTGCTTGAACTCCTTTTCTTGTCCTTCTCTGCCGGAAGAATCATCCTCTGTCTTCTCAATGACTCCACTTACACCTTGCACACGAAACACCACCCTCATCTGGGTGCTCCAGCGGTTCCAATTTTTATCTGTTAAAATTGGAAGTTGTGAAGATGAAAGATCAGCAGCCATTCTCACGAGCCAAGAACAATAATCTTGAACAACAAGAAAGACACCACCAGACACAACAACGAGCAGGAGAGAACCCACGAAAAAACCCACACGCCCAAGGTAAGAGAACCTTGGCTCTGGATACCACTAATGGAACAAACGGAAAAGAAACTCGAGAGATTTACTGAGAAAAAAACTAAAATCAAAATGCTAGCATTATACAGGGACGTCTGCATGTAATATAAAGGCATGCAGAAGGTACTGAAACAGAGCAACTAACTAAACTAACTAAAACATAAAAGAGAATTTGAATTATAACAGCTAACAAGAATGTCTAAGTGACTAAGAAAAAAACATTAAAAAAATTTAAGTAGATAGAAAAAAAATTGAAGAATTAAAAAAAAAAGATAAAAAGATAAATTGAAAAGAAAACGAAAAAAATTGAGAAAGGAAAAATTACTCTTAAATTATTTTAATAACACAATTAAAAAAAATCATTAAGGCATTGTTCATTTGAATGAATTTGGGGAGAGTGATTGAGGGGATTTGAGAAGATTTGAAAGTAAATTTTTTTGTTGTTTGTTTAAGTGGATTTAGAGGTAAGTGAAAGTGAATTTTGAAGTAAAGTTTGTAAGAATTAGTGTAGTATTTGATTGACGTGGCAAATTAAAAAAATTTACTTTCAAATCCATTCTCATTTACCTCCAACTTCACTCAAATAAACAATAACAAAATTTACCTTCAAATTCTCTCAAATCCCCTCAATCACCCTTTCCCAAATTCATTCAAAAGGAATTACAAAACTTTAATATTACCTTCATATTTCAAAATATGAATATAACATTCATTAAGAACAAACGTATTTTATAGACAAATGTTTACCCATAATCTCATATTCGTTGATAAATACAAATTATCAATGGAATTATTGATGGATACATGTGTTGCATTTATTGATAGACATTTTTGTTGATAATTTATATTTATCGACGAATTTACTGACAAATTTGTCTATTGATAAAGTATTGTTGATTTAATTTTTCAATAAACATATATTCTATGTTATGTGATTAAAACATGTCAAAATTTGAGATTTCATTCACATCCCAATTTTGAGATGCCACGAGTGAAAATTTAAAATTTTTAAAATTATAATTAAATTCAAATAAGATTTACAATTTAAGAAAAATAAACCAAAGTTTTAATTTAATTATAAAATAAAACTACATGTAAATACAAATAAATCTAAATAACTAATAATATTAGAATAAATAATTATGTTTATTGCATGAATTACTTAAGTGAAAATAGATTCCCGAAGTTTTTCGTTTTTCATCAAAAAGAAATAACAAACCCAAGTGTTTTGAGACAAACACAATCAGAAAACAGAAGCAGCAATGGAGTTGAGTTGCAAAAACATCATAATCATTTTCCTCGTACTTATGATAGCAGCAGTATCAATCGCATAATCAGTGTGAGAATCAGAAGCAGAATAAAACAGCATCATATAACGATTCCTGCAAAATCTCAAAATTTCTCTTCATACTTTGAGAGAAGACGCCTCTTTCCTTGGCTGTAACTAATGCAATTGCAATAACAATATCATGTTGTCAATGAATAAAACATCTCCAAGGTTTTGGGGCATCAATTTCCTTCCTCACAGTACTCTTCAACGTCTCTATATGTCATTCAAAACCTCCAATGTGCAAACCGCGTCTCCTTGCGCCATATTAAAAGATTCACAAAGCCTCACCAAACTCCCTGTATCCTATTCAAACCTCTTATCACAATGTGTTGCTGCAAAGTCGCTAACTTCAGGTATGGAACTCCATGCCCACTTGATCAAGTTTGGACTTTCCCGCCATCCAGGTCTCAGGAATTACCTGGTAACTCTCTATTCCAAGTGTTGTCGTTTTAGGTATGCCCGCAAGCTGGTTGATGAAAGTTTTGAGCCAGATGTGGTTTCTTGGTCTTCATTGCTATCTGGGTATGTGCAAAATGGGTTTGTGGAGGAGGCACTGTTGCTGTTTAATGAGATGTTCTTGTTGGGTGTTAAGTGCAATGAGTATACCTTCCCAAGCGTGCTTAAGGCATGCTCGATGAAGAGAGATTTGAACATGGGGAGGAAGGTTCATGGGATGGCTGTGGTCACGGGGTTCGAGTCTGATGGGTTTGTTGGTAACACTTTGGTTGTTATGTATGCTAAGTGTGGGTTGCTAGATGATTCTAAGAGGTTATTTGGAGGAATTGTGGAGCAAAATGTTGTTTCATGGAATGCCTTGTTCTCTTGTTATGTGCAAAGTGAGCTGAGAGGTGAGGCTGTAGATTTATTTAAGGAAATGATGAGGAGTGTAATAAGGCCTAATGAGTTCAGCATTTCCATCATATTGAATGTCTGTGCGGGGTTGCAGGATGGTGGTCTAGGAAGGACGCTTCATGGACTTATGCTGAAGATGGGGCTTGATTTGGATCAGTTTTCCGCAAATGCGTTAGTTGACACGTATTCTAAGGCGCGGGAGATTGAAGGTGCGGTTGCTGTTTTTCAGGAAATTGCACACCCTGATGTTGTTTCTTGGAATGCAGTTATCGCTGGTTGTGTTCTTCACGATCGTAATGATTTGGCTTTAATGATGTTGGATGAGATGAATAGCTCAGGAACTTCTCCCAATGTGTTTACACTTTCGAGCGCTTTAAAGGCTTGTGCTGTAACGAGGTTCAGGGAACTGGGTAAACAGTTACATTCTTGTTTGATAAAGAGGGTTGCTGATTCAGATTTGTATGCTTCTGTTGGACTCATAGATATGTATTCCAAGTGTGAAATGATGGATGATGCGAGAAGAGCTTACGATTCGATGCCAAAGAAGGACGTTATTGCATGGAATGCTTTGATCTCTGGTTACTCACAGTGTGGGGATGACTTAGAAGCTGTCTCACTTTTTTCTAAAATGTACAATGAAGATATAGATTTCAATCAAACTACTATTTCAACAGTTCTCAAATCTGTGGCCAGCTTGCTGGCAATTAAGGTGTGTAAGCAGATTCATTCAATTTCCATCAAATCTGGAATTTATTCAGATTTCTATGTTATAAACAGCCTTCTTGACACATATGGAAAATGTAACCATATAGATGAAGCTTCAAAAATATTTGAAGAGCGTACTTGGGAAGATTTGGTGGCTTACACATCCATGATAACAGCATATTCTCAATATGGCGATGGGGAGGAGGCTTTAAAGCTATATTTACAAATGCAAGATGCAGATATCAAGCCAGATGCATTTATCTGCAGTTCTCTCTTAAATGCATGTGCAAAGTTGTCTGCATATGAGCAAGGGAAACAATTACATGTCCATGCCATCAAGTTTGGATTTATGTGTGATATTTTTGCCAGCAACTCTCTGGTTAATATGTATGCTAAGTGTGGAAGCATAGAGGATGCTGATCGTGCCTTTTTTGAGATACCAAACAGAGGAATAGTCTCATGGTCTGCAATGATTGGAGGATATGCTCAGCATGGCCATGGCAAAGAGGCTCTTCACTTGTTCAATCAAATGCTTAGAGTTGGTGTGCCTCCCAACCATATTACTCTAGTTAGTGTTCTTTGTGCATGCAATCATGCTGGTTTGGTAAACGAGGGCAGGCAATATTTCGAAAAAATGGAGGAAATGTTTGGTATTAAACCCACACAAGAGCATTATGCTTGTATGATTGATCTCCTTGGACGATCTGGGAAATTAAATGAAGCAGTGGAGCTTGTAAATTCCATTCCTTTTGAGGCCAATGGCTCAGTTTGGGGGGCACTTCTAGGAGCTGCGAGAATCCATAAAAATATAGAACTCGGTCAGAAAGCTGCAGAGATGCTTTATGATCTAGAGCCAGATAAATCTGGTACCCACGTTCTCCTTGCAAACATCTATGCCTCTGCAGGGATGTGGGAAAATGTTGCTAAGGTTAGAAAGGTAATGAAAGACAGCAAGGTGAAGAAGGAACCCGGAATGAGTTGGATTGAGATCAAAGACAAGGTATACACTTTCATCGTTGGAGATAGGAGTCATTCTAGAAGTGATGAAATATATGCTAAATTGGATCAGTTGGGTGACCTTCTAAGTAAGGCTGGATATAGTCCCGTTGTAGAGATTGATATACATAATGTGAACAGAAGTGAAAAGGAGAAACTCTTATATCACCACAGTGAGAAACTTGCTGTGGCCTTTGGATTAATTGCTATGCCACCCGGTGCCCCTATAAGGGTGAAAAAGAATATAAGAATTTGTGTTGACTGCCACACCTTTCTCAAATTTGTATGTAAAATTGTCTCAAGGGAAATTATAGTTAGAGATATTAATAGATTCCACCATTTTAAAGACGGCTCATGTTCATGTGGTGATTACTGGTAATATCATCATCATCCATTCTTTCAGTTTCACAAGATACGTAGATTCTTTATCTTTACTACTTCAACTGTTTCATGACTATAGTCACTATTGAAACACACACTGATGGCATAATTACTCAGAAGTCAAATATCCAATTTACTGGAGGTTCATTATTATTTCCCTATATTTTCACTGGATTAATGTTGGAGATTGTAAGGAAAAGGGAAGAGAGATGAAAGACATTGGTTAATACGGGTGAACTTAGATGTTGCCCTAAAATTGTGATTTATTGCCTTAAATGAAGGCTACCAAGACAGGATTCGGTTTCTGCTGAACTGGTTCTTTATCACATTCAAATTACTCCACATTCGATGTTTAATGCACCATTTTATCCCATTCTCCAGCTGGAGATGTTTGGGTGCCTCTAGTGATTGATTTCATAACTCAATATTTTCTTTTAGATAATAGGTTCCTTTTCATCTTGATAAATTAAAAATCGGATAATGATTTCAATGGTGGTTATTATAATTATCGGGCTAATATACCTCTGCCCTGCTACTGTTAAAAAAGAAAATGTAGAAAGATGATAGAGGATATTGATTCAGTGTTTTGTTTTCACTTTCATGAAAATTTGCAGCTACTAGAACGAACACCTGCATTAAAAGATATAATATAATGACATTGGTCAGCTACATGGATTATGAAAATATGACACATTCACTATAAGTTCTGTTGTATAAGTTGGCTCAATTTTATATTGGTCATTAGTTTGAAGGTATCTCATCTCCAACTTTTTTTGGGTGTATAAGGGTGTGGATGTGTCCATACTGTATAATCACTTGATTGTTTATTTCTTTCCAAACTGTGCCGTGTATGTGGAAATAGAGCAAACGACAAAAATAGATGAAACGTTGATATTCTTCCAATAAATACAAAAGTTATTTGTTATTAAGATGTTAATGGGGCAATATTTCCTTCTAGTAGAATATCTATTTTCAAATATTATGTCTTTAATGGGAACTTTATCTCTTCGAAGAGCAAAAAACAAAGCGTCATGACAAGACTTAGTGTAAAAGCATGATACAGCATTATAGTCTTGATCACTTATAAACTTGTTTAGTTTAGAAAATTGCTTAAAGAATTACAACTTAAAAATATCATTCAAAAAATACTTATATATGATAATTAGATTACTCTTCATATAAATTCTAATCTTATTTCTTAAGAAGACCATAATATTGAGATTAATTATTGTTTTATTCAAAAAAATATTATATTTAAAAATATTAAAATTGAGTTCATTAACTCAAATTATCAATTAATATATAATTTCACCACATCCTTATTAGATTTTGTAACAAAAATATATAACTTGTACACGTTTTCTTCAGAGAAAATATTAAAAATATTATCTTTTAAATTTTTATCTTCTATTTTTTTATTATTGTTTTTGTCTATCATTGTATTTCATACTTAATCCATATTATCTTTATTATAAATACAATAATATTCTATTTATATTTTCTACAAGAAAAATTAATCTTATACTTGGTCTATATTATTCAATCCTTTCTTAAAAAAAATTATAATCAAAATATAATCATCCAAGCTACATGCAAGCTGTCAAAGCTACACAAACTTGCACTCCTAAAAGTTTAGTAACCTTCCCCAAATCTGCACTCATTAGCATCGCTGAAAACAAATTATCTATGAAATTAATTCTAAAGGTAAACCAATAAACTCTGCCCAACTGGTCCTAATATTAGTGCTGAAAAAAAATTTCCAGTTAGTTCCTCTAAAGACCACTGAAATTGGCTAAAGTTGCCACCATTTTGTGTTGCTTACCCAAAAACATAATACTATGTTTCCTTTTAAAGTATTAAAATAAGCTCCTCATATTTTTACATGTTCTGGTTTTTAAAGCAACAAAATAAAACATTCCAAACTTGTATTGATTAAACAATTTACGCGTGACACTCATACACCATTTTAACTCAAGGAAAAAAAATTAAATCAGCGTCTGAAAGAATTTTCCATGAATGATCTTGTATAAAGTAAAATTACTAACACTACAACTGCACTGTTTAAACAAATTTAATCCATTCCAAACCAATAAAACTATGATCAAACATGACATTAAAGTGCTGAGGCATCTTCAAAATCTTCACTCTAATCCTGCACAAAAATAAAATGAAAACTTAAGCACGCTTAGAGCATTGATACAGCATGAAACAGATACATTGAAAAGAGACAAGATACACTATTTTCGGGACATAATACGTACGGTATTTATGCCATACAGTATTACTTTACGTTCGATCCTGTCCATATTGTTCAAATATTTATATTTTAATGGATACATGGTGTTATGCAAGTTTTACCATGCTTCATTATGTTTGACATAAAATAGTGCTAGCTGCAATTTGCAAGCATCAAATGCATTAAATCCGCTCTCATGAACAATTTTTATCATTAAATGCCACTCACTTAGCTGATTATTATATATCCCTTTCTCTGTATACATCATACAGATGTTTAGTCCTCATAAACTCATGAAGCAAGTTTGTAAACTAACTACTTTTGGTTCTCGTCTTGTGTTTAGTCAATTAGAATGTAAAAAATTCATGTTCTTCGTCAAGGATTCGCATTGAAACATGAAAAATCATGTCAAAATATCTGTTCAAAAGTTTCGTTTCACGTTAAGAAACAGGACATTGAATTGAGTTGAATTCAACTAAAACCACTACTAGTTTTTAAGTCAACTGGAGTTTTAAGTAAATTTTGTTTCTAATAGGCTCTCCATCGGTGGCGAGTTCACATACAATAGCATCCCTGTTCCTGTTAGACAACAACACACGCTTGCTGAATTCTAGCTACAACCTCTTCAGATGCTAAATCTGACAGTGACTCTAAGTCATTGTTCTTAGTCCAAGGACATATAGCTTTATAAGATTCCATTTGTGGAAGAACAGTGACATAACTACGAAAAACTAAAAAGAGAAAGAAATGAAATGAGGCTACAATGGCATACCTAGAAAGCTCCAGTTCCTTGAGCAAAAGATGGAGAAAATTACAAAAGAGGGGATCAACATTTCACTGGTGAAACATTGCAGCCACCTCCATAATTACAAAATCCTCGTAACACACAACAGTTCAGATTAAAACAAACATGTGATTGTGTCACGTATTATTCAATGTCTGAATAAGAGATCCTTTTCACCCTCTTGGTCTCAAGGCTTGGGCATATGTACCGTCCTTTCTGAGATCAGTTTGAAATTGATTACTATCAACCTTTCCGACTGTAGGCTTGAGGGTTTTGTGCCATCTAGCCTGAGATCAGTTTCAAATTGATCCCTTATGAACTTTTGGGCTCTAGGCTCGAGGTTTGTTTACCATTCAGCCTAGGATCAGTCATGGCCCTACTGGTATGCAGCCCATATCAATTTTGGATCGATTACAAGGAAATTTATTAAGATTTATGCAGTGTTGCCGCTATTTAAGACAGACACAGGCTAACATGGAAATCAGGGCATCACAAGTTGTTTACTTTCTCAATTATATCATGGGAAGGGCATTGTCTATATATAATGGAAATAACCTATGTGAGGCAGACAATTTTAAATGCTCTAAGGAAAAGTCACTCTAATCCTAGGAAGAATTTTCTATCCACAACAATATCCAACATCCATAGAAGCAACGCAACAGCCAACATCTCTCAAACAAACCAACAATGACATTATTTCATATGTTGCTTATGCCAACCCAAGCTGCAGTCAAACAGTAGAAAACATCCTTAAAAGTTGATTCACCAAACGGAAACAAGCAAAAGTTTATAAGCTTTACATTACGGTCTTTGTTCTAAGGGGCATGAACCCATGTTTCAACTATGTTTGGGATTAAAATTTCACTAGCCATGAGACTCCTTCAATGGAAAGCTTAATCACAAACGTTTGTACTCTAAAAGAAAGTCAAAATACTGTTGAATCTATTCAGGCCTTAGCAATAGGATCTTCTTGTCTTCATACCCAACAACAAAATGGGTAGATGAATTGAAAAATAGACAATTAATTGAGATTGCTCAAACCTTATTGGTTGATGCAAAGGTTCATGTTCATAACTGGCAATGTAGTCATCGGTTCCAGCTTTCAAAGAAATAGACAACCTTCACCACTTATAAACAAAATCCAACATGCATCAATTTTCCAAATGAATCCTTGTACCGTGCTTCTCGTGATTTTGGTTGTACCTGTTTTTCCATTGTGTCCCCAAGTTTTCGAAAGCTCTTTGCAAAGCTGGGCTCATTTTAAAAAAGTGTACCAATGTTATTCTCCAAAAATACTAGACAATATGTGCTAATTTTACCTTTTTTGAAGAAACTCCTTTTCTTTCTCAATGCAAGATTCCACTTCCATCTTACAGGAGACTTCCAACCAGGAAAAGAATCGAAACCACTATCTAACTAACAATCCACCTCTAATCACATACCAAGCAAGACAGAATTGATCCACAATTCATGACCTACCACCTAATTCATGTCCTTTGTGTGTCACTCGCACAATGAATCCTCAAGTGGAAGCGTTTGTTGGTCTAAGACTCTTACAATAGGTATTTGATGTACTTGAAATCCCATCCCGTTTATAATTCAGTTAACATCATTTGTCTATATTACTCCTTTGTGTCCTCAATGTTCTCTATTTCTATTAAAAAAAATACCTTTGAAGCACTTTATCATCTTGAATGGCGACAAACTATGATAGTTGAAATGCAAGTTGTTTAAGTGAGTAATACATGAGGTTTGGATTCACTTCCTCTTTGGAAGAGGTAATTTCTTGTTCTGGGTCTATCCTATTACAAGTTTTTCTAATAGTGAGGTGGACTGTCGATCATCTTAAAGATCAGTTGCCAAAAATGCAGTCAGATATATGGTCTTGATTACAACGATGCTCTTTACGTTGTAGCCAACATCACACAATCTGCTTCTTTCTTGCTATGGTGCAGTTCACAATTGGCCATTACATCAATTGGATATGATGATTAGATTTTCATGGAACAAGCTCTTGGGTTTTGATGTGGATATCAAAATCAGGTTTGTAGATTGGGAGGATCAGGTCTAGTTTGTAAACTTGCTCAGCCTCCTGATAGACCAGAATAGTTAACAAAATATTTGTTTGGGAAATCACTCACGTTGTTAAAACTTTTCGGCAGAAAGGAAGACAAATATATATCATTCACTTTTCTAGGTACTCCAGACTGGTTCCCAGTTGGACTGGTTGAACAATCCAGTCCAGACCCATTTTAATAACTATGGTTCAAATGATCAAATTGCATACATCCTAACAAAGTTTTTTAGGGACTCCAGATCCAGTTCACGTGTTCCAAGCTTGGTGATTTATATGTCCAGCTTCAGGGTGATACTAGAAAAGTTGTTTTCTTTTCTGTTGTATACTGATTACACTTACCTTTTCCAATGTAGTCAATAAATAGCTATGTGTGTAGATATATACACATAGATACATACCTACGTACATACATATATATATATATATATATGTATGTATGTATATATATATATATATATATATATATATATATGTACGTACGTAGGTATGTATGTATATGATTCAGCTAAGGCACACTTGAGCTTTATCCATATTTCCAAAATTCTCAACTACAAGAAAAACCAATAGCAAAAGCTAATCTTCATATAAAACAGTAGCAAAATTTGTGTATAACCTCAAATAAGGACATGTACAGTGCAAACATGTCACGTAAAGTTAAAACAACAACCAAACTAGAAAATTCAGGCAAACAATATAGCAAGAAGAGGGGACTCAATCAGGGAATGGATCATGGAGGAATAATGATGAACATGTACCTGTTCCATTGAAGTAGAATCAGTATTTGTATGCTCTTGTGTACCATTGGATTCACCATCAGCTTGACCTCTGTCATCATGAATCATATCTTCAGGTTTTTCAGTAACATTATCCAACAGTATATTATCATTCAAGCCTTTTATATCTGCAGGAAGCTGGCCAGACTTCAATGCCTGCAATCATGAACAAGGATTAGATGTATAGCATCATTATAGTCCTTTTCATAATAGATTAAATAATTCAACAAGGAAAAATCAGTTTACAACAGTTAAAACCATTCTTTAGTTCACACCATTATTGAAATTAATAAGTATTACATTGATATACATTAAAATTAACATCAATATAATTTAAGCAAGAGTATGACACAAATAAAAAATTAAAATCCAATAACCGACTATCTAATTTAGAAAAAAGTAAGCACCTTTTCAAGTCTAGCAACCTCCTCAAGAGTCTGAGAATTCACAATGGCAGCCTGCATAAACCAAAAACACGTCAAACCACAGGTAACCAAGGAAATATCTGTTTAGGACTTTTGGAATAGCTTCCAATGGTTTGCTGAGAAGATATGGGTAAGAAACAAGGAAATCTTCTCATCTACAATTTATCAAAGTGCATCAACAGATGAAAGAGAGAACACATTATATATCTGAACTAAGCATGAAAGCATGTTGGATATGGGCCATGTTCAACCCTACTGTGATAAGCCACAAATAAAATGACATGTTCAGGTATCATCGTTGCACCTTGATAGCAGTAATTTGCTCAGGTGTGGGAGCAACCACTTTTGGTGTTTGTTGTTCCTCAGCTGCTTCTGAAACCTTTGGAGTTTCAGCAGGTGAAACTGGTTTGGGTGGCAACCTTTGAATTTCATCCATAACATCTTCCAAAGCAAACAAGCTTTTGGCTTCCAACCGTTCCTATTAATTTAAAGTAACCATAAAAAGAATGAAATATAATAGAAGAGCATGTGTAATTCGAAATAAGAAATAGACCTAATAATATAACTATCATCGGTAGATCCAAAACCTTGCAGACATTACCAGAACATCCTATCTTTCATAAATACACTCAAAATGCTGATTTATAACTCTAGCACAGACACAGACACCTACAGAACATCCTATCTTTGGTATTTCAAACAGCAAGCCCGATAAAAAATTAGTATGGGTAGTGGAAAAAATACATTACCTTACTTTTCACTTTCTTGAAATCTAAAACCCGGAGGGATTTCAGTTTGTTAATAACATAAAGCCTATAATTTGGCTTCTTCGTGATATTGTTGTCCAGCAGACTAAGGTACTGCAGCTTTGGAATGGATGCTAAAGGGTCAATTTCTACCAAGTTTACAATTCTGTTGTTAGTGAGAACTAGTGTGTGCAATTTTGGCAAGAACTCTGCAATGAAAATGACAGAAGAGACAAGGTCACTAAAATGAGGAAAATAGAAGAAAGAATGTGCAGTTCAAAGTTCAAAAACCGTACCTCCAATGCTGGGATTAATTCTAGTAATCCTGTTGTTATTAATGATCAGTGTACCCAACCGGTTAAGATAAGGTACGTTCTCCAGTTTGACAATCTCGTTATCAGATAAATCTATGGTGTCAAATTGGTCCTGAAGGAAATTAAATACAAAGGAACTCAAAATTGTGAAAACTGAATCAGCTAATACATCCTTTCAAATGAAAAAGACCTCAACAATACAAGGAGAAAGTGGGAAACTAAAAGGAAGACAAGAAGACTAAATTGCACACCTCAGTAGCACCCAGGTTTTCAATTACAGCTATCTTGTTGCCTGTAAAAAACATGACAAAGTTATCATCAAAGAGGGATAGTAAAAAGGGAGAGATGGAAAGGTGTGAGGAAGATAGGAGTACCTCGAAGATCTAACTCACGCTCTTTAACTGGATTGAAAAAATGAGGGCTTTTCCATATCAAATCAGCAGTGAGCCTCACCATCTCTTCTACTTAGAGTGCAAAAGAAATAAGACAGTAATGGCTGCATGAACGAAAGTTGTGGAGGTGAGTGAGCATGATTATCAGATTACAAAGCGTGCTTTTACAAACCAAAAATAATTCAATAACACAGAATAATCAGCCATTCATGAAACCACAGCGAGCAAGCCCCGATAGATGTCACCACCCGAAATAACACTTACTGGGCTGCTCCGAAGTACAAGAGGGTTCAAACCCCTTTTAGGTCATCACGAAAAATCAAACAAAACACGAATCTAAAAATCAAATGCGAAATGAAAGAAGAACAAGGAAATTTAACAGCGAAAAACTTCAGAGGAGATGGAAGAAGACAAAAACCTAGAAAAGCAGTAGAAGCAAGCCGGTTATAGTTTTCTGCCCCTTTTAATCTTGAGTTTTTAAAAGGAGTGAAGATAAGCCTTCCCTCCTATTTAATTAACTCCAATAATTAAAAATATTTAAGGTTAAAAAGGAACACAAAACCTCATCTTAAAAATTTTAAAATTGTACAATGTGTTATGATTAAGTATCCCAAGTGAATATCACTATAGGATTCATTTATGATAATATCATTATATTAAGATGATATGTATTTAATTTATTTCTATTTTGTCAATACAGTCACTTATAATAATATATGATTAATTATACTAATTTAAAATTAGCAAGTATTTGAACTTATAAGTCTATAGAGTCACTTATAATAATTTATGATTAATTATACTAATTTAGAACTAATAAGTATTTGAACTTATAAATCCAAACTCATCAAAGTAAGACTCCATGAACAATAATATAAATAATATATTCTATGATATAGGTTAATTACGTTCATTAATAATAATATTTATGTTTGTTGATGCACTAGACTAACTTGGACATCAAAATGTCTTCTAGAAGCACAATCTTTATCCAGCTCAAGGAGGACGAATACCTTGAGAATTGAAGATTTGAAGTGTCATTGGAGTTTGTACAAGGTGCACATTTGGCTTTGTAAGAACGATTGGCACCCACCATGGGATAGACTTGTACTCTCTAAAGAAAGTATTTATGGTGTTTACAAGAAGCAAAATGGCTAAGCAGAACTCTCTTTGGTGAACATAATTGTTATCCTAGATGCCTATGCAAAGATGCAATGAGAGTTTGTTGAGTTTAAGAAAAGAAGTGCTAAAGAGATGGATGTCGTAAGAAAGAAAATTTTCAAGCTAAAAAGGAGTGTTGATGCTGAATGAGAGACCCAAAAGGGAAAAAAATGGAAAACCTTGGTAACACGAAATTTGTGTAGAAAACCTCACCTTGCTTATTAATGGAATTGAAGAAGAAAGTGAGTACAACCTTACTCTCAAGACACACAACTCTTCAAGAATAACGGACTTCAAAAATAACGGGAGTCGTTGACACCCTTTCTTAGATGACAACACTTATATCCCTTCCTAAAAAGTGGAAGAATCTTACCTTAAATCGATATAATAGTAGTTAAGGAGAAAAAAACGATCAAGTTCAACGAACCACCTGCTAGTTCCAATTTGACTCACCCAACCTGTCAACCTACCAACTTGACAAACCACTTGACAGACCACTAGTATGACAAACCAGCCCAATAGTCCATCATCATTAAAAACCTAAATAAAATGCACTCATAATCCATGACATAAACATTTCACTTCGTTCAAAAAAATTGAAACACATGCAATATTTCACTTAAGCCTAGCAACCCGCCTAAAAGTCCAAAATCTTGACATAAACTATTTTCATATAAAAAATAAAAATATTTAGCTCGTTTACATTTAATATTACATTTTCGATGAGGGAAAAATAAAACCCGCGAGTCAATGACTATACTCATTTATAATATCATGTGTAGTGTGATTTGTTATTTTTTAATTTCAGCCCATTGTTTTTTTTTTTATATATAATTTGTTTATTTGTTCAATTTAACTAATATAAAGTTCATTCAAATTCTCCAATTTATTTTAAAAAAAACACTACAGTTTAATATTTGTAAGATTTGATAAGAACCTCTAATTTTTTAAAACGCGGTTAGTTCCATGGGATTATACTTAGTATACATTGGTTAAAACCACCATTATATTTATGGATTTTGGTTGATGAAAAGTGATCACACATGGTTGAGTTTTAAAATTAAAAAAAAAATCAAAACTTTTTATTATTACGAATGTCAAATAAATAATGAGATTAAAAGATTATCAATCCTTTAAATTTAGGTTGTGATTAAAGAAATAATTATGTTACTAAAAGAAGAAAGATTATATTTAAAAAGGAAATGCAAAATATTTGAACAAACAGAATTTTTCTAAAAAAAATAGAATAGATAAAGTAGAGAGAAAATTATAAAATTATCTATAATGTATCTATATGTTATTCCATGAAAATGAAAAATGTTTGCATGTTTTGAAATATTATTGATATTTCAACTTTTTTAACTTTTGATTTCAAAAATTGTATTTGATATTATATTAATTTTTTAACATACGAAATAAAATAAAAAAATCAGAGATATATTAGGGTGTAACAAGGGATTTGAATGAATGGCAACGCAAAAAGATGAAAGGAAGCAACAAGAGTAATAAGAAGGAGAAGAAGACGAAGATAGAAGATGAAGTTGAAGAAATGTTGCAGGCAGCGCAAGATCAGATTCTGTTGAATCTCTCCCAAGCCCACATCGCCGGTGCCTCTTCTTCCACTCTAAATCCGAATCCGGGTACGACTGCGGGTCTAGATCTGGATCTTGATCTGGAGCGTCGATTTCAAGCCCTGAAAATGAAAACCAAACCTAACCCCAAACAACAAGAGCAACAAAACCAAGATCTCTCCGTCAGATTTGATGCTCTCAAAGCCAAATCATCCAATTCCAATTTTAACTTCAATTCCGATTCCAATTACTGCAAATATGAAGAAGAGAGCGAAGACGACGAAGAGACTCAAGTTCAGAAACTAATCGAGTGGGCTAAGGATGCTGCGAGGCTCGATCCTTCTCCGCCCTCCGATGACGACGAACTTCACTGAGTTATAGAGAATTCATGTCATTTCTATTCTATTGTTACGCCTTCATACTTTAAATCTTAGTTCCTTATTTAATGGGAGAAATATAGTTTGCGATTCAGAAATTTTCACTGTCATTAACCATATCTCATATCTTGTACAGTGTACCACACATGAGAATTTTTTTATTTATAGCGAAAACGCATTTACTTTTTTATTACATTAATTTTAATATTTTTACGAGCAAACAATTAAAAAAATAAAATTGTATATTTAGTTTTTTAAAAATAAATAAGTTATTTGATTATTCCTTTTATTAAACAAATAAACTACGCATATTATTTTTTACTTGTTAGAAGATAAAATCGTCCAATTTAAAGATGATAAGAGATCTATAATTAAGAAAATGGAAAACTTACACTAAGTAGGTGGTACAAAAGTCTTATTAAAATCATCTTCGTTATAAAACTATAGAGGAAGTATAAGATCTGAATTTTCTTTTTGTGAATTTCATTACGTCATTTTTAATTTTAAGATATCATGGTAATTTTTACTACACTAAAAAAGGATTGTAGGAGGCAACTTTCATTGCAAAACACGGGTTCTTAATTTTTTTTATCTAATCATACCACATTATCTTTAAAATCATAACTTCTGTTTCAAGAAAAGGTTTTACGAATAATTACTTCTAATCATATTGATTTTTTTTCAATTTGGTTTTAGTTTTCTTTATTCAATAAGGTATCAATTTTGGTTAATTTTGTTGAATTGAGTTATTTTTACTAATGTTATTTAAATAATTAACGGTATAATGTATAACAGAGTCCATTACTATAACGTGACACTTTATTTAATTTTTTACTTCATTCTTTGATCTTCAGGTATCATCTTCCTCACCTTCATAATCATTTTCATCATCTTTCTCTCCTCCATTATTACCTCTGTCATCATCTTTATCATTGAAACTCCATTCATTTCCACAAATTTCATACACAAATTTCATCTCTCATTCAACATCTTTATATTTATATTAGCAATTATATAATTTTAATTTTTGATTTATTTCCTAATTTCAACTTTTTTTTATTGTGCATTTAGGACTAAGGAGAAGAAATTGAAAAAAAATGGAGGAATGCCTAAAAGCACAAGAAATGTGTATATTATCAAGGTTCCTCGTAACTTTTCTACATGTAACATAAAAATATGAATTCATAATCACTTGATGAAAAATTGGACTCAATCTAAGCTACCATTTTATCATACAAAACTTTATTTTAGGATAAACAACATTAACATCAAATTTTGTTTCTCTAAATCACAACATTTTATTTAATTGTAGTGACAGAAAGGGGAAGGTGTGCCCTTAATAGAAAGTGAATTGAAAAGGAAGTGGAAAGTGTGTCCCCGATGTTAATGGAAGGTGTGTTCCTCTTAAAGTGTGTCCTACTTTAGGGTTTTAGGCATGTCCATGTTTCTCTATTCAATCTCTAAATCACTCACTTCTTTACTAGAACAGTCTCGTTACACTTATCAAAAGTGAAGAAAACATGAAGGAGATGATAAATGAGTGACTCAGAAAAAGTAAACGAAATAGGTGAGTCATGTGCCATGAAAGGTGAGCAAAAGAGGCACAGAGACAACACGATTACAATATTGAGCCACGCTATACACGGTAACATTAACTATTTAAATGACATTAGCGAAAAAAACTAAATTTAACAAAAATCAAGACTTGATTGAAAAAGAAATTAAGACTATATTAAACAACCTCAATAAAAACAGAGATTAAGTTAGTATTTAAGTCTACTGTGTATTTAAAATTATAAGTCTTAAATAGTGAATTTTAGAATCTTATAATAGATATGTTTCAAATTTGTCTACTTTAATCATGAACTCTATAAAATATAAATTTACTTTTAATTTAAAGAATGATGAAATTGTTTTAATTTTTAAAAAAAGTCAAGACTAAGTTGAAACAAAGTACAAATAAAATTACTAAATTGATATTTTTCACATAACACTCTCCTATCACGTCACACTGTTTTTGTCACCTGACAAATATTTTTTGGAGAATTTTTTTTTTAAAATTTAAAATTGAAAAAATAATAAAAAAATCACATAACACTTAGTTAATGTTGTTAGTGTGTATTAACGTAAAGGATGAAATTATATAATATTTTTAAAATTAAATTTAATAACCAAATTGAGATTCAGACCATTAGAAAATTTTAAGACATTTGTTTCAAAGCCATCCTAGTTTCAATGAAAAATTCTTAATTTGTGTTTATTTAATTTATTAGAGTCTTAGTAACAAACAAAAGAAGAAAAAAAGTTGTCCATGCTCACTGTTCAAATGAAAGAATTACAAAATTCTTCAATCTATACATATCCTTGGAATTATTTATGATAACATGTTTATAAAACAATTTATTGATTAATAATTATTATATTATTTACAGGAAAAATACTTCTCAAAGATAGTCACAATTATTTCATTTATAAAAGAAAATCAAGATGATTTCAATTTACCAGGGAACTTCAAAAATATTATTTTAAATACATGTTTGAAATTAAAATGATTTTTTCCTTCGAAAATCATAGAAGACCAAATTTCACAGCAAATAATTTTGATTTCGAAGGTTTTAAATTGTTCTTAATAAAATATAAAATATAGCAAATACATTTTATTTTATAATTTATTAATATTGACTAACAAGCAAGTAGTAGTAGAAAATGATAAAGGCAAGTAGTAGTATTTTGCACCTTTTGAACAAAACTCTTAAAGCATCATCCCGTTTAAATAAACGGATCGAATGCTGGGCGCGCTTAGAACCAACACCAAATCTTGACCAGCGGAGTGGATGCTCACTAACTGCCGTATGCAGACGTAAATCTTAAGAGCCAAAACAAAAGAAAAGCGTATTTGGTTCGTGTAGGGTTTAACCCGCAAAACCCTAGTTTCACAACTTCCCCTACCCTTGCAACCATCATGACCAAGGTTTACGGCACGGGGACGTATGATTTCCGCCGCCACCGCGTCGCCGAGTACCCGGTTGCGACGGTGGCGGAGCCCAAAGCGGTAGGTAATGTGACCACCGGTGGCAGCGGTGCCGTTCCGAGCAGCATCACTCTGTCGGAGATTCAGCGCGACCGGCTGACGAAGATTGCGGAGGAGAACTGGTTGACGAGCGGCGAAGCAGCGGCCGCGAGGGACAAGAAGGAGTTGGACCCTGACCTGGTTCGCAAAATCTACGAGACCGAATTGTTGGTGAAGGAGGGTTCCAAACCCGTGCCCTTGCAACGCGTTATGATTCTGGAGGTTAGTCAGTATCTCGAGAATTATTTGTGGCCTCATTTCGATCCTCTCACTGCCACCTTCGAGCACGTCATGTCCATCATCATCATGGTCAACGAGAAGGTCCTCTCTCTTCTCTTCTCATTGTGCGTTGTTTCATTTCAATCTCATTCATGTGTTACTTATATTGTGTGCCTTGCTTCCAGTTCCGTGAGAATGTTGCTGCTTGGACTTGCTTCCATCAGAGGAAAGACGCTTTCAAAGGCTTTCTTGAGAGGGTTCTTCGCTTAAAGGAGGTATCCGTCGCTTCAATTCTTCTTGTTCAGTTGAGTTTTCTAGTTTCGTTGCAATGCAGTCCTTGACATTGTGGCAACTTGCACACTAATGTAGTCAATACAGCCACAATTGTTGCAGCAATTCTGACACTTAGGTCCAACAACCTTGATGTTACGGTTGAACCTTGACCCTTTTCAAGTTTTTTTATATATATATATATATATATATATATATATATATATATATATATATATATATATATCCTTTGCTTTACAGTTTTCATACCCCCTTTTCATTGTGTGAACCGTGACATTTGACTCTACAATTAGAATCCCGTGTTAGTTATGACACTGCTGCTAAGCCTTGTGTTTAATCTGACTGTAGGGACGGGAACTGAGTATAGCAGAGAAGACAAATTATCTAGTTTTCATGATAAATGCCTTTCAGGTAGGCTTACTTGGGCACCTGCGCCTTGTCTCTTATATTAAATCACGCACAATTTTTGTTGGCTTTAATTTAATCATGTATTTTTATTTGACTTCGTGTATGGAAGCATATCATAACTTGTAGTAGATGCTTACATTGTTGTTGAGTTACTACTGCTTTACGCAGTCTTTATGTTTTCAGCACTGTTCAAATATCTTTTGTTTTGCTAGAGCTCCTAAACCTTGAGACATATAATAGGTGTGCGTCATTTCCGATTTTAATTTTGGCGAAAGTTGTAATCATGGAAGAAAATAACGAAAAATTTCCAAATTCTCAAGTCATCAAATTCTGTTGCTGTACATGTACTGTAGCAATCCATCATCCCATCCTGAATGAGCGTGTTTGCAATTTGGCTTCTTATTAATGATTGTCAGTTGGTGCTACTGGGAGAATTGATAAAGCAGTCCAACAGAAATGAAAGAAAATGGTTAATCAATATTGAACATGCCTAACAAGAGTGATTCTAGGAATGGTCATATTATTCTGTTCCATACATCCTTCTTTCCCATTATAACTGTAATAGTTATAATAAACCTAATAGGCCGTTAGATCATTGTTAAATGTAGCTAAGCTATTACTTTGCATTGCAGAGTTTGGAAGATGAGGTTGTTAGCAGGACAATATTGAGACTAGCAAGTTTGAAATCTTGGCACAGTTTATCTTATGGTCGTTTTCAGGTAAGATTGAATAAAAATCAAGTTATTTGTTGATGAAACATTACCTTGTTAGTCATATTCTTAATTTTATGATTAATGTTAAATATTATTGCTTGCATGCTAAATGCCATTTTTTTGGGACGTTGGTCTTCACCTATGTAGATGGAGCTTTGTCTTAATCCTGGTTTGATCAAGAAATGGAAAAGGATGATAAAGAAGGAGCCTGTGAAAGGAGGTGGATCACATTTAGATCCCTCAACTACAGTTGAAGTGATGTTCGTGAGAAACCTCATAGAAGAATTTCTTGAGGTCTTGTTTGTTAAAAAGTTTGAATGTACACTACAATGTGTAATGTTTTCCACTGTAACAAAATATTTTTATTTAAATGTATTATGCTGAATTTCTGTTTGTTGTATTTCTTTTTAGATACTGGATTCACAGGTATTTCCCCAGAAACAGTTTTCTGGTGGGGACGATGAAATTCTCGATGGTACTGGTTCCGGGCTTGTTAATGATGCTTGTGTCCTGTACTGTGAGAGGTTTATGGAGTTTCTAATTGACCTCTTGAGTCAATTACCAACAAGGAGGTATTTTGTTTTGACTATCTGTAGTGTTTTTTGTTTTAGGGCTATGTTGTTTTGTTTAATACTGCAAATGATATATTTTAAGTTTTACTTATATATTTTGCTAGTGTTGTGAATGATATCTAAGTTACTTCCATGATTTAAATTGGCAAATTTTTATTCCTTCCTGGCAGTTGTGGTTAAACTTAAAATGGATTCAATTCTTTCTTAAATGCTTGGAGGTGTCTAGTCTTACAGATCAAATATTTTCTGACTCTAATTCTGATTCGTAGGTATTTGAGGCCTCTGGTGGCTGATGTAGCTGTAGTTGCCAAATGTCATTTAAGTGCACTCTATAGGCATGAAAAAGGGAAACTTTTTGCCCAGTTGGTTGATTTGCTGCAATTCTATGAAGGGTTTGAGATTAATGATCATACAGGAACACAGTTAACAGATCATGAGGTTCTTGAAACTCATTACAGTCGATTGCAGTCTTTCCAGCTTCTTGCATTTAAAAAGATGGAAAAGGTGAGAGCTTAGATATAATTTAATCTAAATGATTACAATATACTAAAATCCTACTCTACTATATGTATTACTTTAATATCATGTCATTCTTTATTCTACCTTCGCTTAATTTCATGTTTTTGTACAAGATTTCATAATTTTTTTTTCTGGTTGTAGCTTCGGGAACTTGCTTTGACTAACATTGGTTCTATTCACAAACGTGCTAATCTGTCCAAGAAATTGTCTGTTCTTTCTCCAGAGGAGTTACGGGAGTTTGTTTGCTGTAAGGTGTGCTTATAGAATAACATGGCTCTTCTATTTCTCATAATATTTATTTTGGGTCTTCAATTTTCCTGTACCGCTTATGAATGTTGAGAGTTAGAATTGGTTGTTAATCTTTATCACTATTGCTAATGATTATAGTTATTTCACTTAAAGAGTTCACTTCTTTTTCTTCCTTTCTTATTTCATATCACTTTCTCTTTTTTTTTTTTCAGTTTTGCGGTATTTTTTTATCTTATATAGTTTCCAATATAGTTGTCATTTTTATCTTGTCCAGATATTTATGAGCTCCTCCTGAATGTAAAAGCTTGCTTAGCCCTCTTTCTTGAAATGCGTACTGGCTTCCTCTGTTTATGATCATAAGGAGAAGTGATCGTTTGTTATATTTACTGTATTGTAGTGGGGTTAACTTATGTTTTAATGTACGTGTTTCCATTTTTTCATGCATCAGTTATGTTGATTAATTTTAGAAATGGAATTTTAATGTTTGCAAGAATGCACCATGTGTTGGTTTTCAATAGCACATACTTTGTTTTTTGATATCGTTTTATTATGCAGCTCAAACTGGTCTCCAAGGAAGACCCCTGGTCAGAGAGGGTTGATTTTCTTATTGAAGTAATGGTATCCTATTTTGAGAAGCAACAATCTCAAAAAGAAGCTATTAATGCTCTTCCCCTTTACCCAAATGAGCAGATTATGTGGGATGAAAGTGTTGTACCTAGCATAAATTACTCAGGAGAAGGCTGTTTAGCATTGCCAAAGCTGAACTTACAGTTCTTAACACTTCATGATTATCTTCTTCGAAATTTTAATCTTTTTAGACTTGAATCAACATATGAGATACGTGAAGACATTCAGGAAGCTGTTCCACATCTTCTTGCATATATTAATAATGATGGAGAAACTGCTTTTCGTGGTTGGTCAAGAATGGGAGTGCCAATCAAAGAATTCAAAATTTCTGAAGTTAAACAACCTAACATTGGAGAAGTCAAACCATCATCTGTGACTGCAGAAGTTACTTATAGTATTTCCAGCTACAGAGCACAGATTAGATCAGAATGGGATGCACTCAAAGAACATGATGTATTGTTTTTACTATCTATTCGCCCTTCATTTGAGCCTCTTAGTGCTGAAGAAGAAGACAAGGCTAGTGTTCCACAGAAGCTTGGCCTACAATATGTACGTGGATGTGAAGTTATTGAGATTCGGGATGAGGAAGGAAACCTTATGAATGATTTTTCTGGAAGGATTAAACGTGATGAGTGGAAACCACCAAAAGGGGAACTGAGAACAGTAACTGTGGCTTTGGATACAGCACAATATCACATGGATGTAAGTAACATTGCCGAGAAAGGGGCAGAAGATGTTTATGGTACATTTAATGTGTTGATGAGGAGGAAGCCAAAAGAAAACAATTTTAAAGCCATCTTAGAATCAATAAGGGATTTAATGAATGAATACTGTATTGTTCCTAAGTGGTTGGAAAATATTTTTCTTGGTTATGGGGATCCTTCTGCTGCACAGTGGACTAATATGCCTGATCTATTAGAGACAGTAGATTTCAAAGATACTTTTGTTGATGCTGATCACTTGAAAGAAAGTTTTGTGGATTATGAGGTGAGTATTTTGTTTTCAAATTCATAAAAATTTTTGTTGCATGGGTGTGGTTGATGTTTTTCATTTGGAATTCTTGTATGAAATTTTGGTGCTTATGGGATTTCCTCTCACTCTATCCTTCAGGTGTTTTTCATTAATTCCAATGGCACAGAAAATTTGAATCCAAGGCCTCCTTTTAAGATCAAGCTTCCGAGAACACTCAAACCAAGCAATGGATCTCTTATTGGGAATGCTATGTCAACTGCTGGTGCAACAAATGGTATCAATACCGCTGATACTAATAATCAGAAAGAAACACTAGTCATTGAGGCATATACTCCTCCAGATCCCGGTCCTTATCCTCAAGACCAGCCTAAACAAAATTCAGTTAGATTTACTCCTACTCAGGTGCATTCAGCTCTTGATCTCAAGCATATATGTTCACTTTTCAGGCTTACTGTTAGCTTTCTTCTCATATATACATTCCACGTCCTATCAGATACTGATTTTTGTTTTTATCTTACTCTGCTTCTTGCTTCCCTAACTGTAGATGATTGTGATTATTTGACCAAAATTCAATTTATTTATGTGGCTAATTTGATTCACCTGGAATGTACAAATACTGTGGTTGTGTTTTGATACAAGTTCTGGAGCTAACCTACTTAGGTTTGCAACTTGTACATTGATGTCATAGCATTCTGTTAGGTATCCCCGTATAAGACACAAGAAACAAAGGGGAAGAAAGTATTGTTTTCTATATTCAGTAATTATGAGTTCTTACAAATCAGAATAAAGAACCAAAATCAGAGAGAATGCAAATTCCTCTGCACTCCAAAAGTTCCTAGGTCATTCCTCCTTGCCTCACGTAATTCTCCTCTTACTCCCTTTGTTCCCTCTCTCTTCTAACGAAAGAATATCCCCATGATTTCACACCTGCCACATCAGCCATTCTGTTATTTCAGAATCAAGGATGTGTTCTTGTGGGCCCCCAAGTAATGGGTTTCCACTTCTTCCTCTCATAAACCTGGTGGGTTTTCCTACTCTGCCTGTGCACTCCTTCTCCTTCATTCGTATTACATTCTTTTCATTTGATTTAAAAAACAGTGCTTCGGTTTCTTGATTGCTTATGTAATGTAGTTAGCATCACATTTCATGTTCTGTTTCCCTTTAGTATTGTGGGTAATGTGAAATGGATAATTAGTGAGGTGTGCTACCTTTTTAAAAGTTTTGACAAGAACAAGGAGCCCATGGTTCTATAGCAATGTGGAATCTATCTAGTTTTCTCATGCATTTGGTAGAGGATGGCCCAGATTTTCTAGGCTTTCTCAGTACTGTGTTACAGAATAAGATTATGTTTACCTTCCTTGTGTGGTGCTCTGTCGATGGTTATTCTGCTACTTTGCAAAGAAATTGGACTGTTTTTATTTTTCTTGCTACATTAACTTTCTGTCAGTAGCTGCATCTGGACAGAGCAAGTAACGGAAAACCTGGTTCACACATTTTATAAAAATTGTCAGCTTCTTGCTTTTCCTTTCTCTCTGGCTACAGTTCAACTGCAGAAGATAAAAAATTCCCATATACATTTCCTACCATTTACTTTATCATATTCTCCATCTCTGAGTACAGGAGTATTATTAATGATAATGTCAAATGTTTCTGTCAAGCAGGTTGAAGCAATTATATCTGGCATTCAGCCTGGTTTAACCATGGTTGTGGGGCCACCTGGTACAGGAAAGACTGATACGGCTGTACAGATTCTGAATGTTCTTTATCATAATTGTCCTTCTCAAAGAACCTTGATAATTACTCATTCAAATCAGGCTTTGAATGACCTGTTTGAGAAGATAATGCAGGTGATATTTTATTTCTCCTCCTCCTTACACGTTTTGTGATTTGAATTTGATTAAAATTTAGCAGTTAATGCCCTAGTATATGAAATTATTACTATGCACGTATTTTGAGGGAGGGGAAGCATTGAAGCAAGGGTAAGTTTACTGTCTTGTGGTCTAGAGCTCAGTGGTTCGAACAGCTATTGGAGATAACCTTGTATTGGCTCACGTACTACAAGCTTTGTAATTAGTATGTGGTATGATTTTTGGTAATTAATTGAGGACTACATCCTGCTCAACCTTATAGAATCAACTTGTAAGATGAGGATTCCACTTACATATTACAATCTTGACTTTATTTCTAGTCAATGTGGGATCTCCAACACTTCTAATGAATTGAAAGACAGGCAAACAATATTCTAATTGGGCAATGACAAACAAAGTGGAAAATATGGAAACAATATTACCAGATGGATTTATCTCAGCTGGTTCATGTATTTTTCATAGTTGAAAAGACTAAAAGGACTACTCTTAGAAAGTAGACTTTGAACTTAGTCTTACAAAACTGGCTTTAAGGTGAGATTTACACTCATTTATGTATTATGATTTGGTTATATCTGTAGTTGATATAAGATCTTTAACATATCCCCTCACATTGAGGACCAAATATCTATGGTGTGGAAATTAAATTTTATGGGTGACTTGATAGTGGTAGCATGACATGCCAATAGTTAGAGTATCCTAACACAACCTCACAAGTTGAACATGTATGGTTAAGTTTGCACCATTTATTTGTTGCAATTTGGTCACATCTCTAGACAATGTGAGATCTCCAACTCCTACACCTAGCTGACAAATACGTATTGAAAAAATAAGTTAAACTATTCTAACAAGTTAACCTGTTAAAAAACGTTATACAATTCCTACACTGGAAAAAGAGGTAGATGAACTACTTCATCCGTATGAACTCTAGAGGCAATACTTAACACCAACTGACAATCCTTTGGAACAAATCAAATATACGAAAAACAATTCCAAAGTAGGGAGTAATATATATGGGCAGTTTTGGTGCCAGCATGGCATGTTTCTCTTAAGTATTTTGTACTCCAACGGCAATGTGGAAGTGGCAGAGAACTTCAAGGGAAACTCAGATAGTGAAAGGGACGACTTTGTTGCAGATTGAAGTACATTTGGAATGATCTCTGGAATTTCTCTTTTAACTTCTGATAAAACTTATGATCATGTTATTTTTCTATCTTCCACACAGCCCTTTATCCCTCATAACTACCAAACATATTTCCATATTTCCCGTTCTTTGCAGTTTAAGAAATTTTTAGGCTTCATCATTTGTGTTTTTTTTTCATTAATCTGTTATTTTGTTACTGTATTTTTTTTTAACCAAATATTTAGTTTTCTTGAAATTGAACCCGGTTTTATTATTGTTTTTCTTGTTGGGAATAACCTTTTCTATTGAGGGTTCTGACTTTGAACTTGGTAACTCTTTTTTATTAATTCTTTGTCTTCTTCATCTAAGTTTAACACATGTTTCAATTTAATTCTTTTTGTTTTAGAGAGATGTTCCTGCAAGGTATCTTCTTCGACTTGGTCAAGGAGAACAAGAGCTAGCAACTGATCTTGATTTTAGTCGGCAAGGTCGCGTTAATGCAATGCTTGTTAGGCGGTTAGAATTGCTGAGTGAAGTGGAGAGGTTGGCAAGATCTCTTCAATTACCAGAGGACGTGGGTTACACTTGTGAAACTGCAGGATACTTTTGGTTACTTCATGTTTATTCACGCTGGGAGCAATTTCTTGCTGCTTGTGCCGAGAATAAAGAGAAGTCAACATTTGTTCGAGATCGTTTCCCCTTCAAAGAGTTCTTCTCTGATACACCCAATCCCGTATTTACAGGTGAGTCTTTTGAGAAAGATATGCGGGCTGCTATGGGGTGCTTTCGTCATCTTAAAACCATGTTCCAAGAACTTGAAGAGTGCCGGGCTTTCGAATTACTTAAGTCAACTGCTGATAGGGCTAACTACTTAATGACAAAGCAGGCTAAGATTGTGGCAATGACTTGCACCCATGCAGCTCTTAAGAGGAAAGATTTCCTCCAGTTGGGTTTTAAGTATGACAACTTGTTAATGGAAGAAAGTGCCCAAATTTTAGAAATTGAGACTTTCATTCCAATGTTACTCCAGCGGCAAGAGGACGGTCATGCACGGCTTAAACGCTGTATTCTGATTGGTGATCATCACCAGTTACCTCCTGTTGTGAAGAATATGGCTTTTCAGAAGTACAGTCACATGGATCAGAGTCTATTTACCAGGTTTGTCCGGTTGGGCATTCCTTACATTGAGCTAAATGCTCAAGGAAGAGCCAGGCCAAGTATAGCTAAACTTTACAATTGGAGATATAGAGAATTGGGAGACCTTCCTTCTGTAAAGGAAGAAGTCATATTCAAAAGGGCAAATGCTGGATTTGCTTATGATTATCAGTTAGTGGATGTTCCAGATTACCTTGCTAAGGGGGAGACGACTCCATCCCCTTGGTTTTACCAAAATGAGGGAGAAGCAGAATATGTTGTCAGTGTCTATATATACATGCGTCTTTTAGGGTATCCTGCAAATAAGATATCCATTTTGACTACATACAATGGTCAGAAACTTCTCATCCGAGATGTTATAAATAGGAGATGTGTTCCATATCATTTCATTGGTCCTCCAAGCAAGGTATCTTTCTCATTCTTTACTTTTAGTTTATATTTTAGAGCAAAATAAAATGGTTTCTTTAATGGAAGGTGGTGTTAATTTTGGGTTCTTGGTTTCTGAAGATGACTTTACAATTATTTTTCATATTAGGGTGTATTATATTTCCCTCTCTTGATAGACATTTACCTAGATGAAATGTGCTACACTTTTTCCATTTTGCTTAAATGAATCGTTCAGTAGTTGCAACTCTTATGGATGAGGCTCTCCCTGACACTTCTCCTTTCCCTTTCACTTTCTGTCACCAACTACTAATTTTAATGCCTTATTGAGTTTTGGATTTAAGAAGATGTAATGATGTTTTTGACACGCCTGTTATCAGCTTTGGAACGTTTTTACCTATATTCTTCATTTCATCTTCTAAACTTCCCAATTTGATAGTAGGGTTCAGAGCTGATTACATTGCAGATGATGCTGTTGAAATTGTATAAAGAAAAATACCTGCAAGTAGCTTGTTTACCCTAGCCCATATTCATTTTTCATGGGAGGAGTGGGTAATTTTTAAAATTAGAGGGGAGGGGAAGGGTAGTGTCAGTGTTTTTCAAGGAAGGTTATTTTATTTTTGGTAAATATATTTTGAAAACCACACCACAAAAACTAGCTATTGTAGTTGGAGATCTCAAAGCCTTGTAAAACCCCATGTTAGATTCCCATACTTCCAATGTGGCACTCAAGTCGTACCTTGCATACTAATACCATTTATTTATATGATGTTTGAAATTATTGTACATTTTTGAAGTTTTGATTCTTAATTATGTCAGTTTTCTATAAATGACTGATCTCAGGTTACTACAGTGGACAAGTTTCAAGGTCAGCAAAATGATTTTATATTGCTATCTCTTGTTCGTACTCGATTTGTTGGTCACCTACGTGATGTAAGAAGATTGATTGTTGCAATGTCACGTGCTCGACTTGGTTTGTACGTCTTTTGCCGTCGTTCCCTTTTTGAACAATGCTATGAGCTGCAACCGACATTTCAGCTGCTTCTTAAAAGACCTGACCACCTTGCCCTTAATTTGAATGAAATTACATCATATACTGAACGAGATGTTGAAGATCATGGACCTAAACATATACATCTTGTCAGTGGCATTGAGGAGATGGGGAGTATCATAGATAGTCTGTATCAGGTATGTCTCACATCTCATAATACAAGAAAATGTTCTCCATTTTATCTTCAGTTATTCTGATTCTTTTCGGGCTTTTTTCTAATAAAATAAATTCATCCAGACTGAAAAGTTTAGAAAATCGGGCCAAGGAATCCACCTTATGTTTACAGTGAAGTTTATTTTCCGTTTTTTCTAAACGTTGTGCCTGAAGTATTCCGATGAGATGTTTATTGTGGGATAATTTTGTTTACGCTAGCTTATTTTAATAAGCGCTGAAGTTTCGTTGTACTCCTTTATTTGTCATAGGTTATATTCTTTCTGGGTTTTATTTCACAAAAAGACTCAATGATTTTTTCTACATATTTGCAGGTAAAGTTGAGACAGGAGTTTCATCAAAATGAGCCTTATTCTGGTCAAGTAGAAGCATCAGAAAATAACGAAAACAGCATGGACATGCCAGAGCAAGCGGAGGACAGTGATATGCCACAACAAGCAGAGGACATGCCACACGAAATCAAGGAGGCTACAACTGTCGATAACCACGTGGCTGAAAATATCCCACCCGAAAACAGCGCGGAAGATGTTACCATGGTTGATATCAGTGATGGTGTTGCAAAGGAGGAGACCGGTGAAGGTGCTTCTAAGTAAGCAAGCATCCAATACACTTATGTTTATGCTAAGTTACATAACCGTAGGTCATGCCATTTATTTTCTATGTCTAGATAAATCAGTATGTGGCAATGGGAAATCAGATTTTTTATATGAAAGGTGTGGAGGAATTTATGAGCTTTTGTACCAATTGTAGTCAGTATATGGAGATGCCAGTGCCTAGAGGAAAGCAATATTTTCCTTTAAATTTTGATAGACTACGATGAATTTGCTGTAGATTGAATGTCTCACCTGATTAAGATTTGTCTCTGTATCTTAGTCCACCAGAAAGAAGGATATGCAGATCTCTTACTATGCTGTGCAGTAACACCAACATTCACTAGTGTAGTATAAGATGATGTTTATGTAACTTTTGTTCTTTTCGTTAAATATTAAAATATTAAAATGGAGACAAAATATTAAAAAAAAGTAATTTTTTTTGGGTTAGTCATTTACAAAATATTAAAATGGAGTCTTCTATGAAATTATTTTTGTATGGAATAATTAAATAACATGAAAATTCCACAAATTTGTATTTAGGAATTCAATTTTTATGTAATAACAAATTTGAATCACTATGAAATCATTAAAAATTTTGTTGGAGAAATTTTGTGATATTTTTATGTGAATGAAATCTTTTGTTTAGAAATATTTTGTTATTTTTTTGGAATTGAGAAAACAAATTTTATAATCAAGTGAGGAAGCAGGTCAATCTGTTTAATTTATTAATTCGTGATAAGTTGTACATTAATATGTGGTGGGTTGGATTGGATTCAAATTTTTTGCTTACTAATAAATGAGTTGATTCATTATTTGAGCCAATAAAACCCTTTAAGGTTTGTTATTATGGAGGAACTCAACCCTGCACCTATTTGGGCCATATTTACATATTATGACTAAATCTTGATAGTTTGGTGTGTTAATTATTATTTAATATTTTGTTACTATTTATTATAGTGTTATTATACTTCCCAAATATAGGCCCATGACCTATGTTGATCCTATAAATACAACTATTATTTGGTAAGGAATATTCACTTCATAAACACTCATTCTCATCTTATTATAAAAGATTTTAACTCTCTTACTGACTTGAGCATCGAAAAGTCTTTTATAGGTATATCTCTCCCCTCTGAATAGTAAGAAGGTCTTTCCAGACAAAAGGAGAAATCAAATTACCTTTAGAATCTCGTCACCTGTCCACAAGTCTACACTCAAGATCCAGATAAGATTATTGACACCTATCATGGGGCTTTTGTAAAACGTTTCCCCACCCTCACCTTCCAATGGTCACCACCCGAAGATTTGCACAACTCTCTCATGAGACAGAGATCAACCAGATGGCCACCCTTCACCAACAATTGTAAATGCTTACACAACAACACGACAAATAGCACAACAAGAAGTCGAGCTTGAAGCCTTACATACTCCATAATGAACCGACTTGCAAGAACTCCAATAGAGGCTGATCGACCTCGAGAATGAAGGGTCATCCCTAACCTCCCCTTGATCCCTAAAAGGAGGATTGTTGGAACTCCTAAAGGAAGATAGCCTACCAGCTCGGCGAGATTCATGAGGAAGTCGAGACAACTCCCCTTAGCGTCAAGCTTAGGGATATCAGAGCGAGTCGGCCGAACACAAAACAAAAGGAGTGTGAGGACATTCTTGTTACCCCGATCGCATCCAAAACCACTAGTCAACCCAACACGAACGTTATGCTCCTTTGAACACAAGTGATGAGATCATGTTCAGAGAGGCATACAACATGAAGCTTATGCGGTAGCGTGATCAACTCAGCCAATGTTTCCAGGTTGTCGACGTTGTTCCGAACTAGACACCCTGGATTTGGACCCTAGAGTCGAGCCCTTAGACGATACCCGACCTTCCTTTGATGAGCCAATGCAACTTTGCTCCTTGGGAACCTCGCCTTTCCAAGTCACATATGTCGATTTTAACATGACCATGTAGGTTAGCGAAATAATAAAGGTCCTCCAACAAACAAAGATCTAATTGCCAGAGCCTAAATGACATGCCCAACATCTACCCAACCTTTCTATACCACCACCTTTCCATACTCTCCTAGGCTAAACCCATGGCTCAAAGAAAACAAAAGCTCGATGCCACGACATCTGGGTTCAAGAAAGATCCTTCCAAAAGGGAGATCTAGTATGGAGAATGCTTGGCGACGCCCGAGGAGCTAGAGTCAAGCTCGCCCCCAATTGAGAGGGCCCTTTCTGAGTAACGGATTCCCTCAAGAGCGACGCTTACCAACTATAGGAACTTTAGGGGAAACTCATTCCTAAAACATGGAACACCACTCACTTAAAGGCATAATACAACTGAATAGTTACACTCACTTAAAGGCATAATACAACTGAATAGTTAGTATACTTTCTTTCCTTTATATGTATTTTTGAGGACGTGTGTACTCTTTTTCCTTCGACAAGATTTTTTCCTTAGTTAGGTTTTGTCGGACAAGTCTTTAATGAGACACCTTATTTTCTAATAAAAATTCCCCTATTTTTCATATTTATTGTACTAAAAGCCCATCAAGTGAAGCATCAAAAATCCTTTAAGCGAGATACTAAAAGCCTTTCAAGTGTGACACCAAATCCCTCCAGGCGAAACATCAAAAGCATTATAAGTGAGACACCAAAAGCTCTCTTGGTAAGGCACCAAAAGCCCTATAAGGGAAGCACCAAAAGTCTTCCAAGCGACCGAAAGCCCTTTAAGAGAAGCACCAAAAGTTCTCTAAGGCACCAAAAACCCTCCAAATGAGAAACCAAAAGTCCTCCAAATGAAACACCAAAAGTCATCCAGACGAGACACCAAAAATCCTCCAAGAAAAACACTAAAAATGACTAAGTAAATGATTTGTCACAAAATATCCAAATGTTCAATAAAAATTATTTATGGATGGATTATCATCTTATCCTATATTCAGTTAGAACCATGACACTTTTGGGACCATGAAGATTCCAAAATCTTTGTACATAAAAAAAATGGTAAGTAAAATATTGAATTTTTTAAGACATTACTTTTTATAATTATAATTATAGGCCACTAAAGTATAGTCAACTTAAAAAAAAGAAAGAAAAATGAATTACGTTTATGGTGCTTGTTGGTGCAATAGAACTTAATTCTGGCGATACTTTAAAGGACTAAAAAGTGCAAAGATAATTAATTAGAGACATGAACCTTTTGTTAGTAGTTTAAGAATGATTTAGTTAGTTATTGGTGATTTCAGAAACATGAATTCGGAGAGAAACTTTAGTTTGAATTTGTTATTGATAAATTGTGGGATTATGTAAACCTCACAAGCCAAACTATTATTAATCAAACAATTTAAGACCTAAAAGAAAAAAAAAATGAAGAATATGTCACTTCAAACAAAGGATGTCTCACACTAATTCATTATTTAAATAAAACAGTTCAATATAAGAATATATAGAAAGAGTTTTAAACCAAGATAAATGCTCTCAAATAAAAGGAAAATAAATTTCTATCCATTTAAAAGTAAGTACAAAGTGTATCATGCTTACTGTCAACTATTTAAAACCTTTTCTGTAATATACTTTTTAAATATTGATGTTTAAAGTCAATATAGATAATTTTTGTACTCTTTACAATTTTTTATATATAATTAAACTCGGCACATCCATATTAAATAAAGGGGGCCACACAATTATATTTCTTGTTTTCTGTTTTCATAAAGTGACATGTTAATGATAAATATGTTCTTATAATTATACTTCCATTTTATAAAGATTTAGCTTTTAATACCAATTCAATGTCTTATATTATGATAACACAAATATGGGAAATTATAAAATATTGGTCTCTTCCAAATATTTTTATTAGATAATTTTGTTTTACCTTTTCAAAGTCCTTTACTCACTTAAAAGGAAATTTGATAATATCTTCTTGAGAACCATTACAAGTTTTTTCTTTTAATTATCAAATAGGGTGTTTTGAATAAATTTTTTGAACCATTACATTGTGCAAAAATTCATTAGCTCTTCTGTTAGTATGCAATAGTAACGAGAACATGTATATTTTTGTATTCCAAATCCCTCAAACAAAATATTTAATTTTCTTATAATACATATAGTTTGGCAAAGTATTATCATTTAATAAAAGTTCTAATATATCAATGAAAATTTTATTATTTCACCTATATTTCATCTTCAAATTTACAAATTTCATAGATAATAACCATATAAATCTTACACACTGATCAGAATACAAAATCATCTCTAAAGCACTCTTCAATTTAAATAAATATACTTTATAAAAACTCTCTTTAACTTACATTATGAATGTATATTACCATATTATTTGTGGTAGTGGTTAGTATGTATACAAGTTCATTCTGGCAATGCTTTAACACAAGAAAAAGTGCAAAGATAATTAATCAGAGGCCAATAGCTTTTGCTGTTAGTTTTATAATTGTGAGTGAGAGGTGGTTGGTTTTGATTGGATATGGGAGCTAAACAGTGACTTCGGACATTGTCTTACCCTTTTTTTATTTTCGCATTAATATCATTCTCTTCTTAACAATAGTTTATCTCCTTTTTTGTTGGAAACCTCTCTCCCTTTGTGCATTATAAAAATATTAATTATTCATGGAGGATCATGTTAATCACCTCCATTTGATTAATTAGATGCAATTTTTGCACTTATGGTGTTCTAAAAGAAATATAATTGGATAATCACTTCAAAATAAGATAAAGTTGATGATGATGAATTGCGAATCTGTGGTGCCGTCCATCCAATCACGCTTCCTATTTCTCATCTTATTACAAACTAATTTTAAATGACGTCTCCATATATCACTTGCATGGCTATATATTACTTAATTTATGTCTTAATTTTAAACATTAGAAGAAAAAACATGCATCCTAACACCCCTTTTCTTCCCATTTTTTAAAACAAAGTGTAAAAATTACGACATGATGATAAAAAATGCTTAACCTTTGTCTTCACGTAATTCATAATATAACCAATCATGTTGTAGTTTCGTTTGACACTTTTGGTTTTTTGTGACACTTTCTAGATACTAATAGTGCAAACCAGACAATCAAAAGAAGATTCTTAGAAAGGGGATTCAATGTCACCAACCTTATACATAGTGGACTCGAACTCTTGTTAATTGTAAAACCAATGAACTTCTATATCATTTTTTTTAATTTAATCCATCCGTTTCCATATTTTGATTGGATTCAGTTCGTTCTTTTCTTATCTTTTTACTGTAGATGATTACAATATTATTATTAAATTGGGTAGATAAGTCATTTATTTTATTCTCAAGTTATAATATTTAATAAATAGAAATACTAAAAGGTATGGTACAAGAAAATTTATCAAGTCTATTCATTTTGGAATCACTAGTAGGTAAAAGGGTTTTTAACGTGCCTATTATATTTTCGTTTTTTATGAAACCAAAACATAAAAAAGTACGTAGTATTTATGCAATTTTTGCAAACACATAAATCTTAGTTAAAAAAGACGATGTCATGTGTAGTTTTTGACTTCGGTTAAAAAACAACTGAAGTCTAAAGGGGTGTTAGATAAGTATAAATTTGATTTTTTTCATCTGACAACACTTTAAAAAAGGTCTATGTCTTCGGTTTTTTTCAGAACCGATGTGATAGGATCCTGACATTCCGACCTACAAAGTGATATTTCAAACTGTTCAGATTTTGATAAAGTATATGACTTCAATTCTTTTTAGAAATGGTATCATAGAGTCCTTATGTTCCGGTTTCACGAAGACCTGAGGTCAAATGTGTGAACCAAATTTCAATAATGCCACCAAAACTTTTATTTTTTAATTATTTCGGGAGGCTTTAGGCAATGGTTCTTAGTAGAGCTGATGCCATAGACCAATTATTACTTTGGTTATTAAAATAATCGATGCAATATGTGTTCCCAGGATAAAAAATAGTGAAAAGTTTTATGATTATTATTTATGATGATGTATCATTATGTTATTATTAACTACTCTTTTATTATACTTGAGGTAAATATTATTCTAATGATAACATAAGTCCACAGTTAATGTTGATCATATAAATACAACTAGTATTTCCCAAGAAATACTTACTTAATACTCACCAAATATCTCATACTCATACTCATTGATCCTAAACTCTCTTACTGAATTGATTATCGGATAGGTTTTTGGTAGGTGGATCTCTCCCCTTTAAGCAATAAGGAATTCCATTTCGACCAGCAAGAGCTTTCAAGTCACTGCTAGGATCTTGTCGATCACATGTCCGCAAATTCATGTTCAAAATCCTAATAAGATCATTTGGTGTCCACCATGGGGCCCAAGTAAAACTTTATCTTGCCTCCATGTATGAAATTTGTCGTCTTTCTCTCTTTGCTTGCTAGCCATGCTAGGTGTTGATTTGTGAAAACAAGCGAGGCTCACAAGCATGGAACTTACTAACATAAGAAGTTTTCTGATGGTCCTAAACATCGTCCTTCGTCTCAATGACGTCGATGTTATTGGGAACGTGGATTCCATCATTCCATCTTTGCCCATCGCAAGTAATATGTGTCTGTATTCTTTATATACTTGCTAATGATGTAGGCGTGGAGGACCAAGACTCGAAATCATCGCAGTACAGGAAGATGATTCTATTTGACCCATCGACAAGCTCTTGCCCAGGTTTAAGAGGATGCTGAAAGCAATCGTCATCATCATTTGCGAAAAGTGAAAAAACGGTTTAGTAAAAACCATCCCCATGCTATTGCTACTACCATTACCTGGAGATTGATTTCCTTAGGGTTTATTTCGATGACTAAGATAACGACGTCATCAAATTCAGTAACGATGTCACCACTCGAGGTCAAGCTCAACTATCTCGTGAGATGCAATACAACCTGGTAGTAACCCTCCAACAAAACAATGAATAGTACAAGCAATGTGATACCAAGCTTAAGGCCCTGTGTGTTAAAGGTCAGACAGACCTCTTATAACTCCAAGGGATTCCACAAGATGGAATACAATCCACTGGCGAACCTAAAAAGGAACAAAGAACAACACATGCATTATGATACTAAGTTTAAGGCCTTGCACGCTCAATGACAGGCGAACCTTCACAAACTCTAGGGACTTTAACAGAGGCTGACTGGCCTGAAGAATAAGAGATCATCTCCCCAACCTCGGCGGGACTCCCATGAAAAAGGCTCCTACAATCCATGGACGAAACACAGCTCACCAGCTCAACGAAGTTCACGTGGGAGTCGAGACTGCTATCCTCAATGTCGGGCTCAAAGAGACCGGAGTAGGTCAACCCGACATAAAATAGAAGAAACACATAGACGCTTTCGCCACTCCAAACTAGAGCAGGATAGACACAAACGCACAACCTACATTGAGATGCAGAATTAGCGGAGTCATAGGATTTCATAGAGCATCCCAGAAAGCGAATAAACCAGTAAGAGTCAATTGAGTGGTAGCCGATTTGCTTGGCACAATTCCCGAAGTGCTCAAAGCAAATCAACCTCATGACCAAGGAGACTCTTGGATAATCTTGTCACTTAAGATGAGACCGTATACCTCACATCTCTCGTCAGGATGGAGATTCAACAAAGTCTCAGAGATCTTCCAAACGTCTCAACAAGCATGTATACCACGAAGGACATAAGACTTCTCGATCACACCACCAAACACTAGGTAAAAACAAACCAACCCAACCCATTTAATCCTAGATCGATATTGGCCAGCCAAAACTGGGTCTAGTAAGGTTAGCCTGCCAATTGAAAAATGATTAGACTTTACAACCTAGCTTGACTTGCTACAAAACTAGACCGAGTCATAGTAGGGCTAGCCCGACTCATAGTAGGGCTAGCTTTACTCACTACAGGCTAGCTCATAATCCCTTATTTTCAAATAAAATCTTTATATCACCAATACTCAAGTTATAAATGATATATTTCAAGTAAAATCTATACACCACTATAAATGACATATATACGCAAAATATAATATACATTTTACCAATAGTTTTTAAATTATTTTTTTTTCAAAATTTAACTTAGAATTAAAAAAAATTATTCACAGGTATTATTTAAATAAATTTGGTATTAATTAAAAAAATGTTTTATATTGTATTGATATATAAGTAAAAGTCGACGTAACTATTGTACATCTTAAAAAATTCGAAGATATGAACTAATTATTTTTTATAGGCTATTGAATGATATAAAAAATGAGTAAGTTGTATTAATATAGTGAGTTATATTTATATATTTGGGTCCATTTTGTTCATGATGAGGTTATTAAGACAAAGTTATAATAATGTCATCGAAAGCAGTCAAATTTCAACCTTGTCGTAAACAAAAATATATGTGTTCGTTTTCCACCATTGAAAACGTCCTCATAATGTTAGCATGCAAACTTGTTGCGCAATACCTTGTCATGGACCACACTACTCCCACTTGCACCCTTTTTCAACCATTTACAAACATCAACATATCCTTCAATATATAACTCTACTCATCATCAAAAACACAACAATTCCTTTCTTCTCTCTCTCTTTCTGGAACAATCAATGCTACCAAAATGTTCCCTATAACATATCCAAAATCTCCAAAGGGTATATCCTCTTGCACGTCACATTAGATTAACTGTTCCTCCCATTCTCATCAATTTCTCACTCTTCTCATCTATTAACTTGTCATGTCATTCTGATCATTTTTCTGTCGCCAAAAGTAGCACAAACAACTGTTTCTTACCATGACCGGAAAGCTAACTGAAGTAAGTATACATATTCTTTACTAATTTCTTACCTATTCTTTACTTACATGAATCCGTTTTTGCATGTACAATTTCCTTAGTTCATGTGGCCAGCATTAGTCGCTAATAAGATACTCAACAAGCGTGTGGGAAGCAGCAATTTTATAGCAGATTATCCAAGTAACACAGAACCCCTGTTGGCTCATGTTCACTCATCACTCAGACCCAGAACAATTCTTGTTGATCAAAAAGATACACAAAAGTACAAGTAAGAATTAGAACATCATATATTAATTCTGTGTGTCTTATTATATATCCTTCTGGCAACACCCTCACAGCACATAAGAAGGATGAAATGCAGTATCTTAATATATATGCTTCTGACATGATCTTTCTTTAATGATTTAAGGATTTTTGTGAGCACATGGAACGTAGGTGGGGTTGCCCCAGATGAAGGAGTGAACATGGAGGATTTGTTGGAGACATGCAACAAGTCCTGTGACATCTATGTACTAGGGTATGAAAATTGATGTTCATTTGATAATTCTTTAGTATCATGCATGTGGTGCAACATCCTTAAATGTTTGTTTTCAACTTAGGTTTCAAGAAATCGTGCCTCTGAAAGCATCCAATGTGTTGGGGTATGAAAACAGTAAGATCTGTACAAAGTGGAACTCCATGATCAGAGAAGCCCTGAACAAGACCACACATGACAGGGATTTAAAAGATGAAAAGAAAAAGAATTGCTGCAAAAAGGAAGAAAATGATAATCCAGGTCCACAAGATTTTCAATGTATCATTAGCAAGCAAATGGTTGGTATAATGATATCTGTATGGGCTAAGAGACACATTCGTCCATTCATTCAACATCTAAGTGTCTCATGTGTCGGATGTGGCATCATGGGCTGCTTAGGGAACAAGGTTACCTAACCAAACCCCACTTATTCATAATCATATTCAGTACCTTAATTAATTACCTTAATTGGTTTTACACTTTGCAGTTTTAATTATATGCTCATCATCACTGTCAACATCAACTTCATTCAGTGTCCAAATACTCTCCTTTCAGTTGGTTAGGAATAATAATTATAAGTCCTCCTGATTAAGTTTATTTAATTTTTCTACTGTGACTGATTTGATTTTGCAGGGTTCTGTGTCTGTGAGATTTGTGTTACATGAAACAAGCTTTTGCTTTGTGTGTGGTCACCTAGCTTCTGGGGGGAGAGAGGGAGATGAGAGGCACAGAAACTCTGATGTTTCTGAAATATTTTCAAGGACAAGCTTTCCTAAAGGTCCTTTGCTTGATTTGCCAAGAAAGATTCTTGATCATAAGTAAGTAAGCAATGAAACAAGGTCCCAACATTGTTAATTGTAAACCCTCCAACTAATCAACCTCAATAATTGCTTTTTCATTTTATTTTAATAGTGATTGGGTTCCTTTCCCAACAAATCATGAAAACAAGGTTCCAATATTGAATAACTTTTTTTTTGTCTTTTATTTTTTATGGCTGTTAAATTAAAGAATTTGCTACTTAATCGCCAGTTGAAACCATCATTGTATGTTTCCAGCTTTTGAATTTGTCCTACTGAACATTGAAGGCCGCCAAAACACTTAGAATATTATTCTTTGTTGGCTCTTTTGTCTGTAACTAAAGAAGGACTGTGAATTAATTAATTAGTGAAAAAGTGGCAAAGAGGTGTCAATTAGAATAAAACACAAGACATTTGCACCTATCAGTATCCTCAGACATAGAAATATGATTAAAAAGATAAAACCATTTGACCTCTTTACTGAATATTAATAGAATTTACTTTCTGCCGACTTTTAACCATTTTGTTAATTACTCAATATTCAAACAGAACTTAGTTTTAATTATTTTTACTTTGACTTACAAGTTGTATTATTTTAAGCATATTTAACTAATGGCATGAGCATGTTGTGCAGCCACATAATACTGCTGGGAGATTTAAACTACAGAATTTCTCTACCAGAAGAAACAACACGCTTACTTGTTGAAAATGAAGACTGGGACTCCCTACTAGAACATGATCAGGTGTGTAAATCCATGAATAAAAAGTACAAATACACAAACATTAGAGTATAAACTTAATCACTCATTTTAATTAATTATATGATGAAGGTTATCTTCTTAATTATACTCTCATACACTTCTTATGTTTTACTTGGGAAATGAACATTAACTGTATGTTCTCTAACTTTGATTGAATTAATGAAATTGAAGCTAATGATGGAAGTGATGAGTGGAAACATGTTGAAAGGATGGCATGAAGGAACAATCAAATTTGCCCCAACCTACAAGTATTGCCCAAATTCTGACATGTACTATGGATGTTGTTATCACTGCAAAAAAGCAACAAAGAAACGAGCACCAGCATGGTAAGACATTTTCATGCCTGAATCTTAATTAAAGCTAATTAATTGTTTTTAAAAACAAGATTCTTTCCAACAATAAATTCTGTTAAAGAATACTGTTAAACTAAAATAATTAAGAATTAAAGCTTAATGAGATTTACACTCACTTAACCTAATTGTGCGAATGACTTTGGAAATTTTGATGTTATAGGTGTGACAGAATTATATGGCTAGGAAAAGGTTTAAAGCAAATTGAGTACAGTCGAAGTGAGTCAAAACTATCAGATCACAGGCCTGTGAGGGCATTGTTTACGGCAGAAGTGAGGGTTTCAGCAGCACTGAAAAGCTTTGAAAGCTTGTTTCTGTCAGAGAGATTTGAACAAATTAAGACTCACTTTGATGAAGTTTCCCACACAGATGATGAGTTTGTACCTAAAAAGCAACCAAGTTTTCGGTTGTAATGTATAATGATTAGTATAATTAGTGTTGTTATGTACATCCATGCATACATGTTTATGTTTGAAACTGTAGTTAAAGAAGAAATTGAGAAGGGAATTAATTAGATGTGATGAAGGAAATTAATATAGTTAAAGATGATGTAGCTAGTTTTTTAAATTATCCTGCAGAAGGTGGAAATATGTCATGCAACATTCAAATCTATAATCTATAATCCCACACATTTTCTTGAAGCTTCGTCCGTTCAACCCAAACCAGAGTTCCATTTCTTTAATACATCTCACCAATACAATTTAACCTACTTTCATATGTTCAAGTAGTGTGGTCCTATTTATATTATTTATTTAAACCTATAGAAGTACTACCAATCTCAAAATCAAACTTTGAAGTCTTAAATATCTTTTTAGTTAACTAAATAAATGGGAGAGAGAAAATTTTAATTAATTAACTTTTTAGTCATCCATTTTCAATGTCAATAGTTACTAATTCAAACTTTTAAAACTCATTATTTTTAAACTATCAATTTTGTATTATTTTCTTTCTTATCATGACTAAAATGGCTCATCAAGTTACTTTTCAATTTTTTCTTATGTAATAAAAAGTTTTGCAATTTTCATGAAACCTTATTGATTATTCTATCATATTTTAAAGGAAAATGTTGTAAGATAAGAAAAACGTTCAGTGAGTATAAAGATAAAATTTGCATTTTTTATGCTTTACTTTGGATTGAGGAGAAAATAAATAGGAGTGATAAACATGAATGAGAAAAAAAAAATGAAAAGGATTATGTGTACTTTGATGGATAAAAAGAAGAATAAAAAAGAGAAATAATTCTCTTGACTTAATTAGATGAGAAAAAGTAAAGAGATATAATGTTAAGAAAGAGAAAGATACATAGAAAAAGTGTGATTAAAATTAGTATAATAGTTAAATTTATGATTATTATATAAATAATACCTTATAACTTAAGATGTTATTCTTATATATTATTTTGTATGTATATAAGATTAATTTACATTGTATAATTTTTAAAGAGTTTATTATGTTTTTAGTTTCTAATCTGTATTAGAAACTTTATTATAGGTTCTCACTTGAGATTAAATCAATAACTTTGATTATTATATTTATTTTAAAAAATGACGACATGCAAACAAAATATATATATATATATATATATATATATATATATATATATATATATATATATATATATATATATAACTATTGGAATTTTTTTTTTCTGAAACTGAAATTATGTTAAGGATTTCCAGTAATTAAACCAATTGTGTCATAATTCATAAATTCAAACATTGTTATAAAATAAATAATTAATCTTTTCCCCACATGTAATTTATTTGCAAACTTAAAATTGAATAAGGTGGAGGATTCCAGCTGTATGATGTTCAAATATAAAAGAAAAATAAGCACTAAAAATTGAAAGAAGATAATGTATAAGCAATTATTGAGCAAGTTAATGACAACTTCTATATTTGATAGGAGTGGGAACACCATCCTCTTGTCCTCATTGCATGAGAAAAAAAAAAGAGATAAAAATAAAACAGTTTTTATCTTCATAGAGATATCATTTATAAAAGGGATACTATTTACACACAATGCATAGTTTCTTTTTCTTCCTTTCTATTATTTTATTACATTTATCTCTCTTCTCTCCCTATCTATGAACAAAATCTCTCTTTTATTAAATGCAAGTTGTGAGAAAAAAAATTAGGGTTTATAGGTATGTTTGTGGCAGATAGTATTGGTTGATGAGGCGTGTAATCTTTGAACAAAAAAGTAATAAAATAAAAGGTTATATTACGTGATTATAATAATAACATAATGCTTCAATACCATTCGATGGGAAAGAGATTATTAAACACAATGCAATCCAAAACACCGCCAATAATAATCCTATTTCTTTTACTTTCAACTTTCTTCCTTAAATACTTTACAAAACCGACTTTCCCTTATGCTTCATTTTTTATCCTTATTATCATCAACTTCTTCATTCTATTCTTTGAATATTTCGCTAAAAGGAAAATAAAACTAGGTACGTGTCGATGTATAATTAGAGGGAACATGCTCACAACAACCATACAGAAACCTTTGTCTATTGTTCTTCATATCAACCCGAGTTTGCATTAATGGGCACTAGCAAATTTGGATACTTGAGTTAACTTTAAGTTATATTTTAAAATTTTATGCTTTAATTTAGAAATGCTTTCGTGTTTTAGATCCTATATCTTCATCTTTTGCAAAAATTTTACACTATCAGAAAATTATTAATGAAAGTATAAAAAGCCACTTAATTATATGTTCTAATTACTTTTTTTATCAGCATATGTTTTTATTACTTATTAAAAGAAGTTATTTTAGTCTCTTTTTACATTTGTTAGTTATTTTTTATTAGTTTAGATATATTATTGATTGAGGAATAATTGTTAATATTATCACAAAAAATATTCATTCTTTCATGCCAATAGAGTATATTGTTTTTATAATAAAAGTTGAAAACACAACGCTTTTTTAGGTTGATTTTTGTTTTCGTCCTAATTTATCCATCAACATTTTTTAGCAGGTTAGCTAATCATTTATAAGTACAAAAAGCCATAAGTAATACCAAAGTTAATAAGTTTAATTATATTCATCATATTAAGAAATTTTGAAATTTTACTCTCACATATAGCCTGATTCGAATGTTATTGTTACCTCTTTAATTTTTAGGAAGCTATCAAATTAAGTAGTAAAATGGGAAGTTTAAAAAGTTTTGGATAGAATCCACAATAAAAGTAAAACATAAAACATTAATGTCGAAGCACAAAATAATTGATATTCATATAAGTAAAATACAAGAGAAATTAGTAAAAGTAGATCTAACTCCAATAAAAAAAGGGCATAGCTACTCATAGATAAAAGAGAAAGCAGAAACAAAAAATGAAAAAATTAGGTTGAAGAGTCATGTAAGCACACAAGGAAAAACTTCCAGATATCCACCCACCATATGAGAAATATTTTCTCCAAACTTAGGTCTGAAATCTCTAATGTGCGAACTCCTTTCCTAAAATCACTTTTTAAATGACTCGCTCAATCTCATTTTCATGCTTAGTTTGGTCACACTCAGCCTTATAATTTTCATGCTTCGGCTTCAAAATTTCCAATCAAGAATGTTAAGTTTGACTTTTAAACTCAAAATTTACTTCCATTATGAGCTTGTTTTCATCTTTCAAAAGCCTTTCTACCAATTTCTTCAATTCTTTCTCTTTTTGTATAAAAGCAATTTAGATTTCTAGTAATATATTCAAGTAGATAAAATATTAAACTTATTCTTATTTAATAGTTAAATTAACATCAAATTTGATTAAAGTAAAACTTAGGCAAGATAAATACTCTAAATATAATTATACAAAAGCATTTATCAAAACACCCCAAACTTAAAGTTTTGCTTGTACTCAAGCAAAATAAGTCTAGAACATGATCACACAAGATTGGAATTGGAGCATCTCAATCCCAACATTTGCTTCTTCATTTCAAAAGATTGAACCCAAAAGTTTCGTAGAACATAATCACACACTATGGTGCTTTCTCCAATTATCAAAAACAGACTAATGAGCATGGCATACAATCATTAAGAAAACCAAGAACACTTATGCCTTCACATGTATGGTGTTTCTCTCGAGCACACATGTGTATTGGGTGAGTTTATCACTCAATCTTCAGACATTGAAACAGCACAATGTAATTTTGATTTTCATTCCTAAAGAAAACATAATATCACAGACATCACGAGATCAAGGTCTTCAAATGGTTGTAACTTGACTGGCCAGAAAGAACATTGATTTTTCTAGATAATCAAATTAGCACCAGTTGAAGGAGAGGTTTTTTTCTTCAAGATTCATTCATCATTTCCACTTTCTCAAGTCTAAGAACCACTTTTGTTGAAAGTATCCAAATTTCCAAGAATTACGAAATTAGGACATTTAATCCACATTTTGAACAACCTAAAGGAAGAGGGCATGCAGGAAACCCCATCATGAGAAAGAGTCACCAACAGATGATGCTGATCAAAACAATTTCTAGGAAGAACTCAATATCTTCAGCTGGAGCAGTGATGAAGAAAAGGTAAATTACAAAAAGCTCTATCAAGTTTTGTCTCAATTCTTTGATTTCCATGCATTGATCCAATCCAGAAAATCATATCAGGACAAATTTTGTGAAGAATTAATGGAAGAGAGTAAGATAGAGATGGATCGGGTCCCCCTGGTTGAGTTTTTCATCCAGTCTGCTGAAGTAACCTCTTTTGCTCTTTCACTCTTTCTTCTGATGTTTCTCTCATCTAATCCTGTTTCTGTAATTGCAATGGCAGCGCCTCCAAGTTTCCCCCATTGTTAAGTACTCTGCATTCTCCTTCTTAGCCGATCGCTTCGTTCCATTTCTTCCAACCTTCATACAAGCTGCTGGAACTTCCTCTTCAAGTTGGCTATTGCGACCTGTCACCCAGAGTACCTTGCAGCTGTTTGCGCTTATTTCTCTGTGGATTTCTACCAAAGTGCCTTCCTTTGTTGCTTCTCTCTTTTCATTCGCCACTCTGTTACCCTTCTTTTCACATCGCACTCAAAAATCCATTCATGTATTCATGCATTCATGCATGCAGATACACAATTCTCGACCACTCTCCGTTGCATGTTTCAAGTCCTTGGCTGACACTTCCATCCAGGAGCAGCACTTCACTACTCGTAATTTCCTTGAAGCAGTAAGCCACCCAATTCTCTCTTTTCTCATAATCATCACCATTTTCTCCTTTTTCTATCCTCTCACTCTTTTACCTACTTTTTTCTGCAGGAGGTCCTCTTCATGCAGGTAACTTCAACTCTCACTCTTGGGTTTGTGTTTTTTTTTTCACATACCATGATCATGTGGAAAATTATACGCAAATATAAGGTCTCGATTGCAGTTCCCGAGACCACCAAAACTTTTGTGTTGCAATTGATATCAGTATTATGAACTTTTGGAGTTGAGCTGATCCTGATACGGTTTGGAACTCCCCCAGGTTTTGAATTTTGAGATTGGTACAGCAAATATTGCTTTCTTCTTCCTTGAAGATCTTTGGGTTCAGTTCAAGTGAGTCTCACTCATTTTTATCTCTATGCTTGCACTCAGTCGTCTTCTCATTGATTCACGCTTTTGAATGGTTGAGAACAGGGGAGTGGCCAAAGTTGGCGAATTGATTAGCATTGAAGTTTGCATGGATATTATGGATCTTCTATATGAAAAAGAGGAGATGTCGGTTCATTTTAGGTCCCCTAAGTCCCTTGCTGCGTCAATCTTGGTATATTCCCTACTACTTATTTCAAAATTCCAGGTACTATGAAGTTATATACTAATGCAAAGTTCTAACACACTTCTGCAGGTCACGTCATACGTAATCACGGTCCCTAAACAGAAATGGGAGTTTCCTGTTCTTGCATGGGGTAAGAAAGAGCATCTGGGCTCTAATATAGTTTTCTTGTTTAATTTTCTATCCACTTTCTAACACGATCATATGAATAAACTTTTTGCACTAATCATGAGCAAGTAACAAAAGGATTTTGTTCTCAGTAAATTTTGTGACCTCATGTAAGGAAGATGATATCACAAGATTGGTGACCAAGATTCTCAAGCATGTTCTCCGTCCTTCCTGAGATATGATCAGGTAAGTGGACTTCGAAAGAATGAATCACTCTTAATATCTGGAATCTGGTCCCCCCATCAGTGCACTATGCAATTACTAAATTTTGTTGAATTTGATAGTTAAAATCAATTGTCTGCATAAAGTGTGCATATTATTATCCAATGAAAATAGTTTAATGAAGCTGATTGAGTATAGTATATCGAAAATGTGGATTCTTATTCTAACTCCTGTCTTCTGGTTTATTTATCCTAATTATTTACATGTGTGATGATAGTCTTTAATGAAATGATAGATGATATTCTTAGCTTAATTGTGTTTTGGATAACTTGTATAATTCTCTGTTGTGTGAATGGTACTGAAGTAGGTGGCGGCAAAAGAAACTAGTCATTGATCGCAGAAGAGTTTGAGGATAAATATGTAGTCATATATCAAAGAAGAACATTCAAAATTAAAAAATTGAAGAGATAGTACTCTTCCATTCACCAGTTAGTAATGGAAGACATTGTGCTACATATGACCAGCTATTATGCTTCAATTACTTGCAAGTGGGTTACGTCTTTATCTTTTTTTCAGAATTCATTCATCAGTTACCTAAAGAGAAACCCATGACACAATGATGCTCATCATACTACAATTTTTCACATCAGCTTTCGAGTAAACGGTGAAGACTATATTGTATAATGGTAGTGGAGAAAAGTTTAAGTACTAAAACTTAAAACAAAACTTAAGTGATTAAAATAAGAAGGATGTTATTTCTATACAAACAAAACTTTTTAATTACGTTTGACTAGTGAGGCAGAGGTATTGGGCCATATGTCCCTACTGAATTCCAGCCCATTAATGGTCATTGTTTTTTACACCCCCATAGTTTCCATGGACACACCCATGGAGATGGTTAAAAGACCAAACTGTGCCCCTTTCACCACTCTTTGCCACTGTTGTTGTCGCCCCTTACCGTCACCAACCCTTGTCTGTGCCTTGTGTATAGATGAACTTAAAAAATAAAGTGATTTCATAATAACCTGAAATCACTTTTACATAAAAATAAAAAGAAACAACTTTTAAAGTCGAAAACTGATTTTTGAATTTTACAATTCAGGAATAAAATTAATTTAAAAATAAAATAAGTTTTTAGGTTATATAACTTGAAAGTCAACTAAGCTTTTATATGGTACAAATCAAAATTTTAACTTGTTTAATCAGAGAACTTTTATATGTTAAAAAATAACTTAGGAATTACATCATCGAAAAACAATGTTTTTAGGTTTAATTATTTTTTCATTTTGTGATAAATTTAGAAACCCTCAATATGGCAATTATATTATATTTTCACCTGTTGTCACATATACTTTCTTTCCAGCTATCCAAATGAATAAAATTTTCCTAGAAGATTTTTTTCTATTTGCAAAAATTATTCTTAAAGCAAACTGAAATTCTAAAATATAAAACCAAAAAAAGAAAGCATTGCATGAATAAGATAATTCTTTTGAAGGAGAAGTTAAATAAAGAAATGATAATAAATAAAAAATGTTGACAACACATTCTTTACTGTGTTTTTTAAAAGAAAAATCAGTTAATTGTTTAAATTTATTTAAAATCACAATTTTACATGTCGCACTTCTTATTTATTGGTTTTCACTCTCAATTTTGTAATGTTTTAAAAAAATCTAATAAAGATTGTGTAGAAAAAAAAAAAGTTAAAAAGTGATACTAAGACTTTTTTACAATTGTATCTACATGTTCATATAAACTCTAAAGACTTTTACTCTGAAGAGGCATGGTATAAGGTGTTAAATAAATAGCCAATACAAATATTTTCTCAATATAATATCTAAAATCAGATCACATTTCCTAAAAAAAAAACTATATAGAACAACCAAAAGGTGAAATTCAACATTTATATAACAAACAAGGAGTTTAAATGCAACTTAAATAAAAATTAGAGTTAAAAACATTTTTTTCTACATTTTCAGTCCTTTCCATACTTTATGCTTTTTTGTACTTCATCCCTCTACTTAAGTAAGCATAACACATTGAAATACTTATTCTCATGTTCCCATTATATCCTACTAAAATAAATGAAAGTATGGGTTTAATTGAGAGAATAAAAGATTGTGTTTTTTATAGTTGAGCGAATGGCTAAATTGGGAAGTAAAATTACATGAAATGATAAGATTAAATAGTGAGTGTGTGAAGAGGATGAATTGAAAGAAGTGTGTATTTATTGCATGAGAGATTTTTTTGTTGAAAATGCAAAATTGAAAGAAGAGGAATTGAAGTCCTTTTAAAATTGAACTTTATAGTCTGAAAGTTGGTGTCGGTGGTGAATGAAAAGTGAGGACAGAAGAATTAAGGGTCCCTCAACCCAATGCTTCTTCCTTTTCAAATATATATTTCACCACATCTTTTTTTCCAATATGCTTTCTATTGCTTTATTTGTTTCAACACCACCCCACCAAAACTATACCCCTATACTCTTATTATTTTATTTACATACATCACATTAAATATAAATAACATTAAATATTATATTGATTCTAAATTTATTGTTTTAACATTTTATGTACAAGGTAATTAATATGTTTTTTAGTCATTAAGTTTAGATAAGAAATTGAAATTTGTTTTTTTATTGATATATTTGATTTCTAAATTTAGAAAATAGATGGATATAGTTATTCTAATTTAATTCAATTATGATAACATTTTTTTACGTGTTAAATGATGTTTAGTATTTAGATTTAAATATGTCTAAATAATGTAAATAATTCAAACATAGTTTAAATTAAACTATATTAATGTTTTTTATAAAAATGAATTTTAATTTTACTTCTAAAAAAATAAAAACATTTAACCGTTAGTATGTTGATCTTTAATATAAGTTGTTTATGATTTATTAATATTTAATTTGTTAAAAATGTATATATAAGTGTAAATATCATATTAATAGACATGAGAAATATATAAGAAAAATTTTCGCAAAAATTAAAGATGATATAAAGTCTCTTATACGAATTTAGCTTACATTTTATTATTATTATTATTGTGTATTCGCTATGAATTCTCCTAAAAAGATTATCATAATCTTCCCACTTATTTTCTTTAACCTCACAAATAATCGAAGGTTCATGAAAACCACCACTTTAAATATAAAAGAAAAAATGTATAATAAGAAAAGGGAATCTTTTAAATAATAAAATGATAGATAATGGGGAAGAGTATGCTAGGAATGATTGTTAAAAGCTGTAGCAAAACAAAACCAATTTAATATTAATTATGATGGTTTTCACGTGTGATGGGATTTACTTTTAATTTTAAAAGTAGTAAGCAATTCAAACACAGTCTCCTTTTTTAAACTTTAGCAAATCAATATTGCACCATATTAAATTAATAGATTTATTCTATTTCACCATTTCAGTTTTATCCCTTTGAGTCATTTCATTTGACCTATCTTTGGAAGCTCGAACATGTTCATCAATGTTACCTTTTTGAACAAAAATCTAAACCCAAACATTTGTAACAGTTGTTGTTGCTGTTAAAAATGTGAAGCATTCCAGAAATAGTTAGAAGGTGAGAAAGAAGCAAGGAAGAAAGTCCAGCTGTTAAATGAGAATAGGCCACACTTCCACACACATGCTGGGGACACTCTGCTTCTCAACCTACCAACACCAACAACAGCATCCTAGGACACCATCCAATTTTCTATAAATTTTCACACAAAAAAGCTTACGTTTTCACAACATCATCACTTAATCTTATGTTTTTATCACATAGGAAGTTGACTTTCAAGAAAGACCACAACTAGATAAATTAAATGGTCCAATACTTGTGTCAGTGACTATTCGATTAAAGATTTCATTTTCTTATTAATAAAATAAAAACTAGACGATCTTGAATCCATTTTAATCGAAAAAATCTACCTCAAAACTTATAAATACAAAACTTAAGATAAAAAAAAATAAGTAATTATATTTATTAAATATTTAAGATTTAATTATGATAACGCACCCGTAACTAAAAGATATAATTTCTCGATCCCATGAAACAATTTAAAGTTAAAATATGAAACAATTTAAATATATATTTTTATCTTTTTAAAACATTTTTTAAAAATAAAATCATAACAAACAAAACTTCAAAACCAACAATACATTTATGTATGCTGATTTTTCAGTCCTTCTACGTTTTATTATATAATTGAAAATCATGTGACTTTTTTTTATCTTCTTTCTCATTGTCTTTTCATTAAATTTTGTTTCCTAAACAAAACAAATGGTTAATGGATTACACTAAAGTTGTCTGAGATAATTAATTTGTAACAGAGACACATTCACAATACGTGTTGAATCGTACGAAACAGATACAGCTATTTCGTCTTTATAACCAAACCAAGTGGATGCCTTCATTGCAACCAAAGAACTTTCGAAAACATTTTATTTTCAAAAGTAATCCTTTATTTCGTTTTAAACTGACATATTTCTATGGTTAAAAAAGATAAATGAAGCTTACATCACTTAAATAATAGCAGAAACTATAATATATAATCATATCATAAAATTTAATAATAATAAAAATAAAATATGTGATTCGTATAAGTCTTCTTCCAAAATTTCGTGAAACTTTATAAAATTATAAAATTAAAATCTAGCTATCTACAGTATGATGATAACTTTGTAAATTTGTGTAATTTTTTTTACATTAATTTATGTGGGATGATTAATCAATGAAAAAGTACTTTCTAGTTCAATTTTGTCATAATTTACTTAGAATTTATGTTCTTTTACTTTTCCTTTTTTGTGTACGTATTCTGCTTTTTTTTGAGATTTTCTCTCAACATTGTTAACATTATTGTGCACCTACCATTGCGCCATAACAAGTTATTCATCATCGTTTTGTTCTTAATATCAAGTACAAGTGGATATTTTCATTCTAGTTGTTCCATCTGTGATAGTTATACGATATAAATTAATAATATATTAATTTGAATACATACTATTGAGTATTTTAATAATTTTAGTATAACAGTTAGTTGTTATTTTATAAATCATTTTAGAAGTTTCATTATTTATTTATTGTATGTATTTTATTATATTTCCATTTTCGTGAATATAATCTAACTATCTTATTCGTGTGGTTACAACTAGTTTTTTTTTATAAGATCTATATTGAAATTTTGAAGTGAAGTTTTAGATTTTCTTAAATAAAAAAAAAAATGATGGTTGAAGTTAGGAGATGATACATGCACGGTGGTGGTTAACAGAGTTATTGTATATATTATAGGATAAGACGAAGATGAGTTGTACTTTTCCTGAACACACATACCTCATAACTTAATGTTTTTACATCTTTCTCATAAATCATTATACTCCTCAATTATGCTATGAATTTTTTTTATATTAACTAGGTCTAGTCAACGTATATTAGTTACTATTTCATTCTTATATATTTTTATTTTGTCCCCACATATAAATAAAAAACTCAATATATAAATATTAATGTAGGAAACACCTCAAGCAACCTCCTTCCATTGTTCCATATTGGTGGCTGCATATAGAAGAAAATATAACCTATACCCTATTTCATAATTGTATGATATTAATAATGAAATTAAGTTTAAATTAACCTTAAAAAATCAATTTGTTTGTAGGATGATATTTGTCTCTGTTTATATATTATAAATTAATATTAGCTTTAGTTAATGTAAGATTTTTTATATATTCTTTTTCATATAATATTATGAGTGAAACTGGAATGAGTGATGTGATAAAATCTGACAGATAAATGAGTATGTTTAACAAAAAAATAAATATTATTAAATAGATTTTAATAATAACTTTAATATTATATTAAGAATTAAACTTTAAACTTAACTCAATTAAAAAACTGATTTATAAAATTGACATTCTTTATAATCGAATGAAACTTTTAATACATAAAAATAATGTTTAAATATATAAATTTTAGGTATTTAGTTTGGACTTATTTTCATTACTACCTAACATGGCAACGGTGTACGTCTATGTAAATTGGGTTACAGTGAATAAGAAATAAAATTCACTTCATGTCATCCATATATGAGAGGAAAACAATTTTAAGTTCTTTGAATTTTGGTTTTGATTAATTGAAAAATATTGAGCTAAAGATTAGAAAATTCATATTCTCATTCCACCTTATTTTCAGACTTTTTTTCTCCAACTATAAAAGAATAACATTTGTATTAAAGATATTGTCATGAGTTGTACCTCTTCATTTCAAGTACACTACACCACACAACGTAGGTTTCTCATTTTCTAATTTCTCTGTTGTAATTACGGGATTTGGAGGAGTGCCTCCGAGGTGAGATATGTGATTTCAAGAATGCGTTGTCGTCCTCTATGGAAATAACTCTTAGTAAAAAAACATTAAATATCTTATAGATAAAAAAATAATTAGTAATTATACGAATTAATTTAGATAATATTTGTTTATTTAAAGTTTTATTCTTATCATTAACAACATCAAGAACTTTTATGAGTATTATAGAAACTGCTATTTTTAAATAAATGATGGATATAGTAGATAAGGTTTAGAGAAAAAAAAAAGACATCACACAGAATGATTATGTATGGTATATATTCAATATAGACATAAGATGTGGAAGGGTGGGCAAGTGAGCTATTCATACCCTCTTACCTATCTTTGATATATTACATCAATGATGGTTTCTTTTCTCAAATTATACCAATAACTTGTCAATTCCACAATAACCAATTCCATAATTTTCTGCTTTTCATTGATTTTGTCGGCTAATCATTCCAACTTATACCCAATATATCTCTTCCCACCTAAATTCAAAACCCCACCACACCCTTTTATTACAAATTCATCACTTTATTTAATAAAATTAATCTTAAATTTGTATTTATTTTTTACTTTGGATTCGGGTAGAGCATTCGACATGGTGAATGTATATAAATAGATTGGTTTTTGTTAGGAATATGAAGTAAGTGTTGTTTGTCTGTCTGTTGATTAGAATTAGGAAGTGGAGACAACAGAGAAAGACAGGTATTTTGTCATGTTCTCTTTCCTTCTTATAATTGGATGGACAAAGCTGAGCCAGAATAATTGCCTGCTACGTAAAGCTCCATTCTTCACCTTTCTGCATGTGTATGGATACTTCTTTCTCTCTCTCTATCTCTGCTCAATCTTCTTGCATGGTGTTGTTCAGTGTCCTTGGTTGTCCCCATGCATGCCCTTCTCATTCACGAACTTCCTCATACCATCATCTGTCATCATGAAGATCTCTCATGCAGTGTACCACAAAAGTAGCTTTCGTTTTCTTCATTTTCTTATACTCTTTGTCAACAACAACACGACACCACAAAAATAATTATTTCCTTCAGATGTTTTTTAAGACACCAAATAGACAAAAAAATAAAATTCGTTTTTTAATATTAATTAGGTATTGTATTAGTTACGTGTAGTACTTTTTTTCAGGGTAATATAACTCTTTATTCTAATTGAATCTCGATGAAACAGGAAAGTTTGTCTTTTGTTGCCTTCCAAAATTGTATTTATAGACACACTTACACGTGTAATATATATATATATATATATATATATATATATATATATATATATATATATATATATATATTATATACATATATATATATATATATATATATTATACATGGAAAATTTATTTTTGACAGCACTTGTTTTAATTCTGACAACCCACTTTTAAAAACATTTTGGTCATTAAAAATATTTGTATTTGTAAAAGGAGAAAGATTGAAAGGGAAAATTAATGTATAGTGTGTATACAAGTTTTGTTAGGTATCAAAATAAATATACCCATTATACATATATAACTATTTTCTGTATTTAGTTTGTGCTTTATTTTTCTTTAATACTAATTAATGACCTGTGAAACCTTGTTTCTGAAATGAATTCACATCGAGAAGGAAAAATTAGGATTTTAAGTTAAAAGAAGTATTTTAATTTTGGGAAACAATGCACATGTTTCACATTGTTTGGCCTGGTAACATGTGTACTATTTTTGTTCAACTTGTTTTCAAGCACGTTAGTATAACACATGGTTTCACACAAATGAGATTGGATTTCATTGTTAGTGGAAAAAGAGTTATTTATGTCCAATATTTAATGTTTGCGGCGGAAGAATTTGATGTGTAAAATGCGTAATTACATTTTTTAATTAAAAATAACATTTTATATAAGACATTCTCTTAGTTTGTATGGATTTGGAGGTATAGATTTGAGATGAAAAAGAGGTAAAATTCAGTTGGTTTTTCTTTTGCATGTGACCCTTTTTAACTCACATGTAGTGTTTGTGTTTTTTTTTCTTGTCTTTTGTTGATCAATAGTTCTAATGGTGTGTCTTGATTGTGTTTGCGTTCGTAAAGACAAATTGAGCTATATATGCCTTTAAGAGTGTTTTAGGGGTGATGAAGTTGTTTAGTTACCTTTTAGGTAAGGGAAGTTAGTTCTTGTAATATGTGTGAGTTGGATAATTTTGATCGTTATTGAATCTAATTGACGTTAGTGCTTGAATTAAATGATATGACTTGAGAATTTAATTGAGTTTTACTTATGGTTTTAACTATTGTGACTGAGAGAACTGAATAGTTGAACAATTGTACAAATTGATATAAGTTTAAGGTATAAAAATTATGTTGAACCATTTCTCTAGAAAAACGATACCTATTTGAGCAATTGATCGGGTTTCATTTCACTTAAATCACAAATTTGAGTGTGTTGTAATCTGATATAGCATTGAGCGCAAGTTTGGTTATGCAAGTCTAGAAACATTTTTTCTTCAAATGCTGAGTGCTCAGTTTTGTGAATGTTTTATCCTGCTTTCTCTTCTTTTATGTTTTGTGTTGCTTTTGCAATTATTTTCAGTGTGAGTAGATGATAAGTTAAGTGTTAATACATGACAGAGGCATAGTTGTATAGTTTTATCTAGTTGTTATGTATAGAGATTCTTTCCTTTTGAATAACTTTTGTAGTTTTCAGTGTTTGTGTATATATATTATGTTACTATAGTTATTAAAATAGATAATTGTATTAATATTTTATATGTTTTTATATATCTATTTGTATATTATCAAAATTTATAATATCTTATTTAGTAATTTTATATTATTAAATGGGATGTCACATTAATTAACAAAATTTTAGATTTTAATTTATTTAATAATTTTCTTATAATCTTTTTTGGGTAAAAATTAATTCATGTCATATTTACTTTAGTCACTTATAAAATTAAATTAGACTTATATCATAAAAAAAATATAATAGGATTATAATAATGTATCAAAAGAAAAGAAAATAACTCCATTATTTAGGACAACAATTTAAAAATAACAAAATTAATGAGTAAATATACCATTTGATGTCTCCACATCATTTGTGTTGTGTGTGCGACCAAAATTGATCAAAAATTTAAAAGAACAATTCAATAGGCTTTCCCAACTCATTCATCAACTCTTGAAGAACAATGTTACATAAATGAAATTTGTCGACGCCTAGAGTTCATCTTGAAATTCGAGCCAATTGTAGAAATGTGACCTGATTCATTTACAAATTTCATCATGACCTGATTCTGATTTCAATTTTAGATTCATCGAGCATAAAAAATAGTATATTTATAACTTAAACTTTTTTTTTCATGAAAATTAGTTAGATATCATTTTTGGACGTGACCCTTATCTTTGTCACTAATTAATTTTTGGTGATAAACTTAAGCTTCCCTTCTTAAGCAGGCACCATACACATGCATGGTTATCAGTTTTCCACCATAATTAATCACAGATTTTAATTACTTATTTAGTTTGAAACATCCACTCATTAAATACTTTCATTGTCGGAAGTTGATGCAATGGCATCGCTCTCATTGTAATTTAAAAATGAGAAGTTCAGTATTACATATAAAAAAACTAATATATTCCTTCATTAGATTTTTAATTAAAACTGTTCATGACTAATTAATCAAACAAAATTTGTATTTTACAAGTTTAAAACACAAAAATACCTCGGTTGACCAAAACCTAGGGCAAGCAATTTTATAGAATAAAAAAATCAGTGGGGATAGAAAGTCAAAGATTGCATAAACCTCAATCGAAATGTTTAACACTGTTTAAATTATGCAATCCTTTTTAGGTACGACATCTCATCGATCACTTCTGGTTATATACGCATTTTGTAATTATTCGGAAGAAGATGATGAATCAAAATACAATGGCATGCATTTTTTTAATGCAACTTATTTTAGCCTTTCCATTTAGTTACAACAACACTTTTAAATTTATATAATAAGTTAGTTGATATTATGATATATATTTGCCTTTTATTTTATGTAATTTGCATGGACTTCATTTTATGTATTATTTTTAAGATTAATATAGTTTTTCTTACGGAAATATTAGAAAAATCACATGAGAGGTAAATTATCGTTACAGATTTATAATAGATTTCATTTTACATCAATTTTTTTAATATTATATTGGGTTTATAATATATAAGTTGATATAAATTTCATTTTACAAATTAGTTTTATAATATTAAATTCTATTGGAATTACTCAATTAAAATTATCATGTTATCTACTATCAAATTATTCATTAATAATATTTAATCTTATAATTAATATGTATATATTTTAATATAAAAAATTTTATATCAATTAAAAACAAAACATATTTATATTATATATTTAGATATAAATTTGATTTTGTAAGATTGAATTGAATTTAAAAAAATTTCACAGTATGTACCTAATTTTAGGTTTGTACATGATGGTGTTACATGTTTGTTTGGCTAAAATTTGTAGAGTTTGTTGTATACATAAAGCAAAAGAGAAAAGGTTAGATTTTGAGAATTTTATAAAAGCAGCATAATAAATTAGAGAAATGATGATTGATTGGGTGGGGCAAATAGAAAAGTATGAATGATTTTATGAAGAAGTTGAGTTTGAGAGAGGGGTCCATATGATACATTGGCAGCCAGCTATGGTCGTTTTGTCTTGCATATTGCATTCTTATCCTTAGCTTCAGAATGTACATAAAATTATATCATCAATCAACAACCAATGATGTTAGACCTAATCTAACAAACCCAATAATCATAATTTTGAATTAAATATATATGTTAGTAGATAAACGTCAACCCTTACTTTGGCATCAGGTATGCTGTTTGCTATATGCATCACACACCTCTGCCTGCACCCTTAGGCAATTCTCATTGAAAATTCTATTCAATTTTAGAATTAGTAATTTCATTTTATATTTATTGTAATTTTTATATTTTTATTAACATAGTCAAACCTTTATTTAAAAAAAAATAATTAAATCTCTATTTTTGCTTGTGACATTTTCTATTAAATTGTTCGTTTGAAGTAATCACATGTCAAAATTTGAATTTATCATGTATTAAAATATTATTAAAAAGAATTTAATATAGAAAGTGACATACATTTTATTACGTGACATACATATATTTTATATACGTAACACTTTTAAATAATATTAACATAAATTCAATATAAAACATTATATTGAGTTTTCTTCTAAAATTATATTGTTTTTTCTCTTTTAAAATTATATTGAGTTTTCTTATAATAAAATAGAGTCATAAATAGATAAATCTATAATATTTTTCTCTCTTAAAATATTGTTTTTTTATCCTCATCTACAATATAATAAAAAAAATGCTACACAAAATAATAATTTATTAAATTAAATTAGGTGGGTTGGTGAGTTAATCCGACTCACCACGGGTTCAATCCGAATGAGCCGGGTTAAAAATTAATCCGCATAAAAAAATTATATTTTTTTCAAATCTAATCCAACTCAAATCCATGGCGAGTCGGATTGACTCACGAGGAGTTACAATCCATTTTGACGATACTAATCGTGATAAATGAGTAATGGTAGAAAAATAATAATTGTAATAACTAAAAAAATAATTACAGTAATAATAATAACAAAATGTCACTATTTTTTAGGATACCATATGGAAGGTGAAGTTGCACATCCCCCGTTCTTACAACATAAGGACAAAATCACAATATTTTCAAAACTGAAAGGCAAAATTCATGATAACAAGATTAACGAGAAAGTGATAAGTGAAAGATAGAGTTTGGAATATTAAGCCAAAAATAAAATATTAAATGATAGAAGTATTTTATTTTACATTATTTATACTGTTTTTATAAAGAAAACAAAAATATATTATTGTTTTAATGGCATATGATTTAAGGTAGATAAGGTGGTAACTTCTATTTCTCATTATTTAGCAATGAATGAATTAAACATATGTACTTGTGTGACTTGTACTTTCCTTCAATTTTGTATTAATCATAAACTCATTAATGCACATTCCCATTTTAACCTAAAACTGCAAATTATTATGGCTTAAAACTACCATTCTGTTGTCATTCTTAAAGACCATAAACTAATGTTGGTAGTATGTTTCCACTTATAATTTAATTAGTAATTAGTTGAGATGTTAGTTAATAGCAGATAAGTTAATTACTAAATATAAAATGGCATAAAATAGCATAACTATATAAGTTTTATTATATAAAATTTATAGTTTTTAGACCAAAATGTAGTGTCATGTAATTATAATTTTATATTTTTTAAAAAAATAATTAAAATTTTATTAAACTATTTTTACTTCTATTTATTTTTTAAAATTTATACATTTTCATTTAAATAATTCATTTTATCTAAACTACTAAATATAATGATTATTAATTAATTATAATTTTATTTGTTTTCATAGATTTTTTCTTTATTTTTGAATTTAAACCATTGTATTATTGAATTTCTAGTTTTACAGATTTTAATATAAAATTATAGATTAGAATAGATAAAAAAGTTAAAAATACAAAAAAAAAATGTTAAAATATAAGAAATAATAATGATAAAAAAATAAATAAATTACAAACCCTAAATTAGTTAGAATAGTCTATAGCATATTAATTAAAAGATCTTGAAATAATTTAAATTACTTTTTCAACAAACATTTTTTTTGTTTTGGTGACTCTAGTAGTAAAAATAAATTACTTTGAAATAAAGATGTGTTATATTAAATAAAAAATAAGATTGATTATATGTATTGTTTATATTTTTATGTTTTAAAGAAGTAATTGTTTTCAAAAGTTTGAAAACACAGCAGAAGTAATTTTAAATTTCTGGTCACTTCTACCTTTTTTTTTCATGATCATTTAGAAGTTGGCATTTCTGAATAAAATAATTTTAAGAAAAGGGTAAAACTAGGCAAATGAAAAAAAAAATTGCTCATAAAGTATGCTACTTATAATAGGGTTTCCTCATGTGGATAGACATATATTGCTATATAAAAATATGTGTCTGTTTAACGGTAACTAACACAAGAGAAAATAATAACAGTACTATTCTACTAGCTAGTCATGTGCTTCCTCAACATTTTCAAAATCAAAATTAAACACTTTTTAGATTACAATTATTTTGCTTCATCGTCTCAATCTTTTGGAAATTCGAAACATAATTACCAATATCTTTATTATTCAATTTTATTATATTTTAAAATGTTATGATATTATATAATAATGGGTTTAATATGATTTTGGTATCTTGGTTTTTAGTAAAAGTTGATTTTAGTTTCTTTTTTAAACTTTAGACTAATTTAGTTTACATTTTTTAAATTGTGTGAATTTAATCATTTTTAATTAAGTTTTGTTAAGTTTATTTGAAGTTTTAAATATATTTCTTAACTAATAATGAAGAAAAAAAAATGTATCAAATAGTGTAAATAATTTAAATACTATCCTGAAATATGTTTGAAATATTAAATAAACTTAACATTGTTAAAATGACTAAATATACACATTTCTAAAGTCAAGGGACTAAATTGGATAAAAATTTCAAAAAGTGACTAATTCTAATTTTTACTAAAAATTAAGAAATTAGAAACATTTAAACCTGTAAAAATTGATATTTTTAAAATAATAATTTTATATTTTAAGAATGGAGTAATCATATAATTTAAATATGTATTTTTCTTTCCATTTTTTGATGTATTTTTTTAAGAATAAAATCGTGACAAAAATTGAGAACTCCAAAATGAAACAATAACTACTTTAATAATATTATTTCAAAAATCTTGAAAATCAAACATTGATTATAAATAAATTATGTTGAAATGAGTCTAATATAACAGTTACTTCCGAAGAAAAAAAAAAGTGAACAAGGACATTAATAGTGCATTATTTTAACTTAGATAGCAAAGGTGAAAATTTATTATAAAAAAGTGTATAAATTGTAAGTAGGAATGATTATGGAAGGTGTGTTTTGGTGTCAGTGTACTATAACGCGAATGTTGGCTTGGCAACTTTCACATAAGATAGATTGATAGAGAGATAATAGACACTTAACCAAACAAAGGAATCATTTCTAAACTCATTTTTGAAATTATCATATAAATGATGTGGACACACACAACAACTCAATACTTCTCTCATTTCATCATTTTCTCTTTTGTAATCTTTCTTGTGTTCAACAATCTTGTTCTGATTAAATCTGAAAATAAGTTTATGTAATTAAAGACTTAAACTCGAGGTTTTTAATTAATTCGACAGTGGGCTTATTTTAAAAACAAAATTCATGGTGAAATTGAAATGTTCTAAAATTTGATAAGAAAATTAAAAGAAATTGATATTTTTAAATTTTATGAATTGAACTAAATAAAAAGAATCAAATTTAATCTAAGAAACTAAGAATTTGAAATTGTTCGTATTTGGAGTTTATGTTTCTCTCTTTTATATTTCCTCGATTTTATTTTAGTTGTTGTCAACTTAACAAACATCGAAACATTGTTAAGATAATTATTTATCATTTAGCACTTTTTACTGATATGTTGATTAAAATTGTTATGTTTATTTAAAATCTTATGATTATTTTTTGTTATTGTTGTTGTTTAAAATTATTGTTATGTTTTATTCCGTATTAGTTAAAGATTTCATGATCAATGTTGAGAATATTTGTTTTGGTAAATTTGAACTAAATTTTTATAATTGACATTTGCCTTGTTTATTTTTTATATTGTTTTATTCTACAATCAATAAAAATGTTATTTTTTATTAATATTTTGATACCATTTTCTGTTTTAATATTGTTTAATAATTTTTGGCCGTAGTAATTGTTTAATGTTTGTTCTCAAATTTCTTTATTCTATGTAGTCCATATATTTATTAGGAGTCAATGTCATTTCTTTCAGTAGAGAATGATAAATTTGAGAGTGATACATTTGTTGTGTCTACAAGAGGAAAATATTCATCAACATTAACATGTTAAAAGACCAATGACGTATAACAGTAATACATTTTTTGTTTTTGCAAGAGGAAAATGTTTATATCATTTAATCAAGTCATCATCTTCTAACAATCTTAATATTTATTTAATATAAGAAACTTCATTTCTTTTTTACTAATATTAAGCCTTTTGATTTAAAGAACTTGTAATCAACAATTATTATTGTTTTTTAAATTGGTGGCAATTGAAGAAAAGTTTTAGTTGATATTAATAAAAAAAATCAACAAAGTAAATCAGAAATAGCATAATATTAAAGTGTTAGTTCAAGGCTTCATTCATAAACCAGAAATAAGTTATGTTCTGTGTAATAAATCATAGCACATAGTATATCATAGAGAAAACCTCAAAAATTCAAACATTTACTAAGATATTTATATTTATTTTATCGTATAAAAATTAATGCATGGTCAAACTTGTCACTCGATTTAATTTTACTTGATAAAATATTTAAGATTAATTAAAAATAAAGTGTTATTCCGTAAAAGATAAAATAATGAAATAAAAAGTAAATGAAAAATCTAATATACATTAAAACTTAGTTTAAACCTTTCAAATTCTTTTCCTAATATTAATTCAAACTAAAACTGTCATTAATATAATAGTATCCTAAAATGTTTTTTTTTCATTTTAATTTATTTCTTTTTTTTCCATCACAAATCAACCTGTGTCTACCCAAATTGTATTTGAACTTGTTTTCGATATTAAATAATCTTAAAAATTAAATACAGAATGGAAATACGTATTTATAAATTCACTCGTCTTTATATCCGTTTTTCGATTTTAAATTATTAAAATATTTTTAATTCATTTAATAACATTTTTTTATTATTATACGAGTCTGATTAAAAAATATTTTTTTACATTAAATTTTCATAGTATCACGTGGCATTTATGATTTTTTAATAAAAATAGTTATTTAACAAAACACATAGAAATAAAATACAAATTCCATAAGAATTTAATTAAAAGAGAAAAAGAAAATATTTGGCGCAAACACTTCGATGTCAAAACAGCTAGTTGGGGCACAGCGAAATCCAACCCAAACAATTCCCACGCGCTTCCGCAAACTTCAAAAGGCAACTTCCTTGTCTTATTAGAGAGTGTGAGTCACGCGCTCAACATCGAGTGCCAAACAACAAATGTCGAGATTCTATCCTGTCACAAAAATTTCTCACTCACCCACTATGCGACTCAGTGAGACCCTCCTCACAAACACAACAACAACGACAAAGAATTTTAAGAAAAAATAACCACTTTGGTTCAGTGACAACTTAGTGGTTGAACTTACCCAGTCTTAAAAATATGGAATTTGAAAAATTGACTAATGAATATGTAATTTAATGTCAAATTAATCATTTACTAACATAAATTTTCTTATGAAAAAAGATTATTGAACCTTTTAATTCAGAAATTAAATTAGAAAAAACAAAATTCTCATGGGTTCTGTAATGATAAAAATAGAATAGTATAAAAGAAGAAGCCATGTTTGTGTTTTTGAGTGGAGTTTTTAACCTATGCAAATCATTGGTGAATGCGAACACATGAGAGGGAGAGAGAGAGTGCGTATGTATGTATAGAGAGATACATACAGAGAAGGGAATACAGATCCATTTGAATACATGGTTCTTTACCTGCTCTTGTGTGTTCAGCTACATGTTTGAGCATTTGAGCATCTAACACCAAACCCTAAAAAAAGCATTATCCTCTTCCTTTGTTCTTTGCCCCTTTGCCTTTGCACAACCCTTTTTCTCTTTCCTCTTCATTTATTTTGCTTTCCCTCTTCTGCAATAATAATGGCAATCATTTTCATTTTCTCCCTCTGAACACTTTCTCCTACTCCAACACACACCCTCTTTACAGATCCTGTCATATCTCTTTTCACAACTGCTTTCCTTTCTTTCTTTGTGGCTGCCAAAACAATCTGTTCGAGTCAGAGAGAGAAACAACCAACCAAAGGTTTCAGCTTTAGATCTGAGGGAGCTAAGGTTGTTTCGACCAATGGAGACACCCCGTGTCTCTTGTCTTTCACCTGAGAAGAAAGTTTCTTGCTTTGTGCTTTGACCCTTATTCTTCTTCTTCTTTTTCATCATCATCTTACTCTTTCTTCTACTACTGCCTTACTTAGTAACTTTCAAATTAGCTCTACCTTGTGAGCCACTGAAAGAGGGTCAACAATGCTGGCCATTGGGGTACATGGCACCAGTATCCGCACAAGTACTACTTGCACTGCTTTGCTCAGAGAACTTGAGGTCTTTCTCCTTCTTTTGTGTTTCAGAATTCTGGGTTTTGAGGAATTTGTCGGTGCAAAATAAATGAGGACACGGGGTGTTTTATTTTTTTTTCGTGATGAAGAGTCTGCTCGTGATTATTTGTTCATGATATGCCTACCCTTTTCTTTTTTTTTCTTTTTTGTTTATTTTCTTCTTCTTCTTCTTGAGTATTCTCTACCCAATGATGTGGTGTTTCTCTTCAGGTCAACTTTTTGTCTGTTCCACTGTGTCAAAAGGGAGACCACTGATAGGGTCTCTGTAGGTTATTTTATTGCGGAGGAAAGGGGCTTTGTCTTTCTTCATGAGATTGATTACCTGAGCTGAAAAGGGCCCTTTTTCAGCTTTTTAAAATTTCGTTGTTTTTTAGCCTAAATTTTGAAAGCTTTTTTTTTACTGTATGTTTCAAATTTCATCGAATTGGGATTCTTGATGCATTTTAGAAGTTACCAGTTTAGCAGTTGGTATGAAGTTTTGAGTTGACTTGGTCTTTAATAATCCAATTTTTTACAACAGTTCACTGTTTCTTTAATCTCGTTGCTTTGTGGTCAGAGAACCGGTTTGTGATTTGGTGACAATTTGGTTTAGGCTTGGTTTAGTGTTTTATGGTTTTGTTGATTTGCATTAATGTGTCTATAAGAAGTTATTACCAATTTGTTTGTTGTTTTCGCTTGTACTTTATTCTTTCCTTGTTACTTTCGTTATCTACTGTTTAATTATTATACCTTGGTGTAGTGTTTTATAATTTTGTTGATTTACCAAACTGTTTGCTGTTTTCACTTTCACTTTAATCTTTATTTGTTACATTTTTTCTCTATAGCTTTTCTTTTCTTGGATTGACTGATACTGTTATGTGTGCAGCAAATATGGAACGACATTGGGGAGAGCGAGGTGGACAAAGATCGAATGTTGATGGAACTGGAGAGGGAATGCCTAGAAGTATACAGGAGGAAGGTTGATGAGGCCGCAAACACAAAAGCACGTTTTCATCAAACAGTTGCTGCCAAGGAAGCAGAGCTTGCGACACTAATGGCTTCACTTGGTGAACATGACATTCATTCACCGGTAAAGCAATTTGCTCTTATTCAAAAGTCAATTTCTTAACTGGATTTCCATAAGTGTCTGTCTGGATACAAAGAAAAAGTTAAATTATTAATGAATTCAAAATTGCCTAGGCGATGGTGCTTAACTTGCACCAGTTTAGAGTGTCAATGTGTGATGTTGTTATTAGAGCTTCAATCTCCACTATGTCTCCTACACCAATGTTCCGGCACCCTCACTCCAACATGCCAATGAAAAAAAGGACGCAAATGATATTATTTATTTGATGTTGCTGCAATCAGTAAATCTTAAGAGCCGTGGCTGCTGCTGTAGGACTGTCTGAATTTGTGAATATTGATGTAGGATAGTAGCACCTTTATACTGTTCATGTGAAATATATGCAAAGCATTGTCCTGTATTGAGTAATATGTATGGAATGTTTTACTTACATGGTTTGTGATTCTTTTACCTACCTATTTGAGGATAATGGTGATATTTGGTATGAACTTACTAAAAAGATATGCTTAGGAGTTAGCTTTTGGGCTTTGAGAGGATAAAAGATATAATTGCATGATACGTGTTTCTGATACTTTTTTCTGTGAATATGTAGATTAAGATAGAGAAGAGATCCTCTTCCCTGAAGGAGAAACTTGCATCCATCACACCTTTGGTTGAAGAACTGAAGAAGAAAAAAGATGAAAGGTTGAAGCAGTTTGACGATGTAAAGACTCAAATAGAGAAGATAAGTGGGGAGATTTTTGGATTCCATTCTGTCAGTAATTCTTTAAGCATCACAACAGTTGAGGATGAACAGGACTTGTCACATAGAAGACTTAACGAATATCAAACACATCTCCGAACTCTTCAAAAGGAAAAGGTTTGTATTATGGTAGAATCTGATCTTTGATCAATCATGTAGAATATGATCTTTGAACTTCCATAGACTTTTGAATTTTGTGAATGATCAATTCTTTTAATATTTTTCCTTATATGTGCCTGGTCCCTGCCCTTTATTTATTTCTCCTAATAAACGCAGTACATATGGAAATTTAAATGCTTTTCTTGACCCTTTTTGCCCTATTTTAAATTTCTTTTATACCACTCATGAAAGAATCTTCGAGGACAAGAAAAGTCTACTTATAAGTGGGTTTGGGATATTCAAAATGCATTCTCATATCAATTACTATATCGATACTTCTTTATAGCTCATTCTTTACATTTTTTAATGTCTGTTCTTTTCAGTCTGACCGTCTTCAAAAGGTCTTGCAATGCGTGAATGAGGTCCATTCTCTTTGTAGTGTGCTTGGGTTGGATTTTGGCCAAACTGTGGGTGATGTGCATCCAAGTTTGCACGGGACTCAGGTGGAACAATCAACTAATATTAGCAATAGCACATTGGAAGGCCTAGAGCAGAGCATTCTAAAGTTAAAAATAGAAAGGAAAACCAGAATTCAGAAGGTGATTTATGAGCTCCGTACTTATTATTTTTCAGTTTATTGGTTCTTGAAATTTCTTCCCTTCCTTTACTCTGGTCTCTGACTTATAGTATACTCTTTACAAAATTGCAGCTGAAGGATGTTGTAGCTAAACTGTTTGAACTTTGGAATTTGATGGATTCATCAAAAGAAGAGAGAAACTGTTTTAGGGTGATTACTTCTATTGTTGGAACGTCAGAATCAGAAATCATTGATCGAGGTGTTCTTTCAACAGAGATGATTGAGAAGGTCTCGAAGTTTCTTTCTATTTCCTCACCCTTTGTTTATTTATTTTTTCATTCTTTCAATTTATTCTTTGGAGATGCAGCACCTAAACTGAAGAGTCTTTTTGCAGGCTTCAGCGGAAGTGGACAGGCTTACGAAACTAAAAGCTAGCAGAATGAAAGAACTTGTTTTTAAGAAGAGGTCAGAGTTAGAGGAAATATGTAGATTGACTCATATTGAACCAGATACAAGTACTGCTGCCGAGAAAGCTGGTGCATTGATAGATTCTGGTCTGTTCCAATACATTCATAGATTATTTACCTTTAAGCTCCCTCTTAGTTATTACAGAATATATATTTTTTTTCGAAGCTCTATTAGGGAGGGAACAAAAATATGGAGTTATTTCTCTAAATAAGTTGAACCAAACACACCTATGTAAAATTCTTTTTTTGGGTTTTAGAAGGAAATTATCTGACGTTGAATTCTACTGTTTCTTTTATAGGCTTGGTGGATCCTTCTGAGCTATTAGCCAACATTGAAGCTCAGATAATTAAGGTAAAAGATGAAGCTTTGAGCAGAAAAGAAGTAACAGATAGGATTGACAAGTGGCTTTCTGCATGTGAAGAGGAGAATTGGCTTGATGAATATAATCAAGTAAGTGGGAAATTATATTTAACAATTTGTTTCTTGCGCCTGCCCAAACTCTTCTATTTTCATTGGAAGTTTCATATGCTACCTTTTCTGGTTGAGGGATTATTGAATATACCTTGTATTTTTTATTAGAAAAGAGAGATTATTGTATGGATTATTCAAAATCACTTGTCTGGAGTACATCCTAAAAAGGCCCATGACAGATGGTCTGAAGAGAAAGTAGATGAAACCAAAGTTTATAAAATACTTAGATTACAATTTTATTGTAATCCTGAGTTTTTCTTATGTATCTTTAATATAACAGGTCTATTTTTGTTATGCGTCTTGTTCAAACTCTATCACTCTGGTGTGGCTATTTGTGATGCCATACTTTTGTAAGAAAACTGTAATAATAGTGCTGCCCACTAATTACAGGATACCGCCAGAGACTATCAATATTCCTTTTTCATTAGACAGTTCAAGTATTGCAGTTCAAATAAGTGCTTTTGCAATATGATTTCATCGTGAACACTGTTAGTGTTAGATCATTTAGTCTTTTCTCTGAAGTAGCATATAATTTCAGGATGACAATCGGTACAGTGCTGGGCGAGGTGCACACATTAATCTTAAACGTGCAGAACGTGCTAGAATAACTGTAGCCAAAATTCCAGGTACTGCTTTCATGCATGCTTATCTGTTATTTTTTTACAGTGCCATTTGAACTTCTTCTAATGACATGCTATCTTTCCAGCTATGGTTGACAATCTCATTAACAAAACACTATCATGGGAAGATGAAAAGAAGACTCATTTTCTATATGATGGGGTGAGCTTTGAAGTAATATATAATTATTGTGGTTGTGTTTTCTATCTTCAAGCCTTTTTTTAGTAGGTAAATTTTATTGTCAATATGATCTATAGGTACGGTTGGTTTCCATATTGGACGATTATAAACTGGCCAGACAGCAGAAAGAGGAAGAGAAGAGACGACACAGGGTAAAATTATTAATCTTTGAATCTAAAAGTCAGCAGGATTTTTTCTTTCTTTTCAATTTTGATGTTCTGAGAAATATTGCTACATGCTGAACTACTATTTATAGATAATTGGGAGTGTTTTGTTGAATCTTGCAGGACCATAAGAAGATGCAAGATCTACTTCTAAATCAAAAGGAAGCCATTTATGGTTCTAAACCTAGTCCAAGAAAAAATAACAGCTTTAGAAAGACAAATAGTTACCGTGCAAATGGCAATGGATCTATGCCTCCCACGCCTCGCCGGAACTCCCTAAGTGGTGGAACAACATCAGAACTACTGACACCGCGGTCCTACTCTGGCCGTCAGAATGGATATTTTAAGGAAATGAGAAGATTGTCTACTGCTCCTCTGAACTTTGTGGCTATATCCAAGGAAGATACAATTTCGTATGCTTCCCTTTGTGGTTCAGAGCCTGACTCCCCTCCCCAAGTTTAAATGATAAAAAAGACAAAAAAATGGTAGGTTGGTTCCCCAGTTTGCTATTATTATATTTTTTATGAACTTAGACAATGTGTGATCTCCCATAGCAGAAAGTTAACTTTTTTCTTTGCTTGGCCATGTTTTCAGTGACAAGATAGTTTGATGAATGGCATCATTGTGCGTGTGCAGGAATAGGGTAAAAAAGATTTTCTTGGGCAACTGTAAGCAGCCAGCAGAAACGTTGTGAATACGAGATGGATTGTACACTAGTATTTGCTTGTAATAAGCTGATGAGATATACGTGGACAGTGATAACTGACATTTGAGGATACGAATTAGGGTGTTTATGGTTTGAAGAACATTAGCTTTGGGAAGAGTGTTGATACTGGTAGGGACAGTGAAGTGCATGACTCCTTTTGTAGAGGGTAAACAGTGGAGATGATGGTTCATACAGTGTTTGACCATGATGTATGTTCTGGGTTTTGTTTGTGTATATATATGTTTCAGTGTGATGTAGTAGTAACTAAGATTATTTTGATTCATAACTGTAGGTGAAGTCCTATTTCATTGCATTCTAATCATGTTTGTTGTATGTCATAATCCAACATCAACTTTTATTCTGCTCAACATTGCCACTTTAGCCCTGCCTGCATCACTTAACCTTTTGTGCTTTCGAAGTTTAGAAACTTTTTAATATATTTTGGCAACATTTAAGAAGATGAACCAAAATCTACAAATGTTTAATTGTGCATTAACAAAAGATCTAGCCAAAATAATTTCATGTGTTTGACCAAATGACATAAATTTGAACTACAAGTTTTTTTTGGGGACCCAAATGATTATACCTGAAACTGTGATAGTAAACTAGTAACTTGTTTTAGTTATAACATTTTCACCCTAAGAAGTAGTATGTTAACTGAATTTTTTCAGTAACTTAAAAATAGAAAATTATTTAATAACTTATCCGTCAACGTCTTAGTCTTTTAAAGATGGTTAGATATATTGTGTTTTATATTAACGAAGGAAGTATGGACTTTTGTTATAGTTTGATATTGATAGATATTCTTAATATTGTTTTTAACAATGTCTTTTATTTTTCATTTTTATGTTTGGTTGTTATATATACGTGATAATTTTTTATTATAAATACATCATTATCCTACGTGGTTTTTAGATACAAGAGGAGATTAATCTTATACCTAGTTTAAATATATTCAATATGGTATCTAGTATTCTTCAAAGAATACTTACTTCATAATCATACTCAATATTTCATAATGATCATAAATTCTCTTATTAACTTAAGTGTTAAAGAATCTTTTATAGGTGGATCTCGCCCTTCAAAACAACAAGAGATTCAATATTAAGAGCACTCAAGCTATCGCTAAGATCATGTCATTTATCTATAAATCCAAACTCAAGATTATGGTATGATCATTTGGCGCCCACCGTGGGACCTTGATAAACTCTTTCTCGGTCTCACTTTCCCATGGTTACCCCTTAGAGTCAAGCACATGTTTCCTACGAAATGGAATCCAACCAATTAAAACCATACAACATCAAATGCAGATACTAATCCAACAAAACAACAAACAACGATAACATTACAATGTCGAGCTCGAAGCCCTTTGCAGCCAACGATAGGCAAACCTCCACGAGTTGTAGGAGCTTTACTAGAAGCTGACAGGCCTGAAGGATGGAAAACCATCTCCTCGATCTCAACTACACTCCTAGGAGAAGACCTCCAACTCCCAAACAAAGCATAACCCACAAGCTCAATGAGATTCCAATACAAGCCGAGACTGGTCTCCTCAACACAAGAGTAAGTCAACTTGGCACAGAACAAGAGAGACTCGTGGACGCTCCCACCACTTCAACTAAGATCGATCTCCTCAACATTGGAGCGAACAAAGCAGGTTAGCCAAACACTTCGAACGAGAGCCTGGTTGACGCAAATATCACAACCCACACCAAGACACAAAACTAGTAGTGTCCTTGGATTCCATAAAATACCTCGGAAAATTAATAAATTGGCAAGTTGATATGCTCAACATAAATCTCGAAGAGCTCGGAGTAAATGAAACTGGTGCATAACCAAACAGACTCGTCGATGATATTGTCAGTCAAGACCAGATCGTGGTAAACAGAGACATCATAGCTCTTGTCGAGATGGAGAGTCGGTAGAATCTGATATATACCAGGCATCTCGGTAGAAAGGTAAACCAAGAAGGACATCAAACTTATCGAGCATAACACCAGACACCATGACATTGTGAATTTACCCATTCAAGACTCTAATATTATAGATAAATAAGTGAAATAAAAATTATCAAAGTTAAATACTTATTTGTTTTGTTTTTTTGTGTTTGATTTTGGATTATAGTAAAAGTTTAAACTGATTTTAGATTTTAGATTTTAGAGTGTATTGTATTTTTTTGGAATTCTTTCTAAGTTTAATATTATTTTGAATTTAAATTTATTTAGATTTGAATTAAATTTTTTTTATATTTATTTTATAATTGAAAAAAGTATTAAGTAAACCCGTTTAACTAATTACTTCATCTCTTGATAGAATGAGTCATATTTATTTTTTTTCAAATAAGTGACTTCATTAGATTAGTTGATTGAGTGACCAACGGAATGTTTCATTTTCACAGCACTAGAAATATGAAGCTCTGTTCGGGTCAAGTAAAACCCACAACATCTCTTCGGATTTTCTAGGTAATTCTACCGAGTTTAGTCCTTCCTCGCTGCTTCTACTGCTGCATGAGACCTTTGTTTCGCGTTATCACAAACGAAAACGAAAAAGCTACTCAACAAGAGTGATCGCGTTCTCTTTCATCTTTGAACTCGTTTTCTTTAACCGTACACTGCCTCTGCGTCTCAACAGCGATATGGACAAACTCACCGATGAGGAAGTGGAAACTGACCAACTCAAAAGAAGCACCTTTCAACGCTTAAAATCACACTCGTTGCACCTTCTCGACCTTTTGCAAAACCCTCACATTCATAATCAGAAGCATTCTTCCGTCACCGTAATTCCCCAACTCCTTCGTTTCCTTCAAACTTCTTCACCCTCTGCTTTACAGCCCTTCTTCGAGTAAGCTACCTCTTCACAAACTCTACACCCTCCATAAACCCTAATTTAAGACTAATTTTAATTTGATTAACAGCACATGAATTCGGCTGTTTTTTTTTCTTATGTATTGTCATGTGGAGTTTTATTGTTTCAAATTTCAGTTTTTGTTTAATGCTTGTTTTACTCAATCTCACCTTTTTATGTGATTTTTATTTCCCAGCTACGCTCTATTTCCGTTACTCCTGCTGCTGGATGCAGCGGTTCAGTGTAGGTCTACCCTGAAAATCGATTCTCTGGAAAATTATAATACGCCTGGTGTTTTGAAAACACCTGTTGAAGTGAGTGATGGCGTTGCTGAAGGTGTGGTTAAATGTTTGGAAGAGCTTCTGAGGAAGTGTCGTTTGAATTCTGTGGATCAGGTGCGTGTGCTTATTGCTTTATGCCGTTGACATTTGGTCTGGATAGATTGTATGCAAATTATGGTTTCTTACATTGGGATTTTATTTACTTTTGTTTGTTTGTTGAGTAAAATCGAACTGCCACTGTTGAGTGTGTTGGGTGTGTTGTGAATTGAGAGCTATGCTGCTCTCCCTCCTCATTAGGGAAGGGTAATGAACAAAAGAAATAAATAAAGAGCAGAAGGAATCTAGGGACGTGTGGATTTGGGGTCTGAATGCACAGAAACTGAAGCTGCGCTGCGTTGTACTCCGGCCTTTAGGGTCAAAATAGGAGATGAAGGACGCCCTCTAAATATTTTTTAGAGTAAAACGTGGAATAAGTGTAGATATATTGTGCAATATTATTAATTTTTTTTAATTGTTTACCTAGGTCCTTTAAAATGCTCTGTGATGTAAGGGGGTTATATGCTGATAGTAGACAGTGATCTAAGCTTACTTACCCTCGATAATTTGGGGTCACATTGATATAGTTATGCGCCATTTGTTTCTGAATAGCCAGTGGCATAAACGGTGTTTATATGAGGTTTGTTTTTTGTTTATATTTTTGCTAGTGTTGCACATTCTGTTTTTGGTAGGCTTTAAGTAATTTACAAGTGTCAAGTACATACTTCTCATTTGGCATGAACAGCTGTCTAAACTCTTAACTAAATGGTGTTTGGTTCGAGACTGACACACATACTAAACGTTGGTATTCTTTCACAGATGGTTGTTCTACTAAAAAAGTTAACATATGGGGCAATGTTGTCACCCTCCGAGGCTTCAGAGGAGTTTCGTGAAGGAATTTTGTTGTGTGTCAAGGCACTGCTTTTGAGTTTATATTCTTGTTCCGATATGTCTTGCGTGTGTAAACAAATCCCTGGTTTGCCGGCACTTTCGGGTGGAGATAATAATGATAGACTTCATAAAACTTTCGTGAGTGGTTCGGAATCGGGAGAATGTCTACTTGCATTTCTTCAGTCTCAATTTGCATCAGCTGCTATTGGACACTGGCTATCACTTCTTCTTAAAGTATGTTGGTTTTTGTTAGAGTTTCTTGGTTAAATTCCTATTCTGTTATGTTTTTATTTTATTTTATCTTTTGGGTGGGTTATTAAATGGATAGTAGCATTTTATAACAAAATAACCAAAATTTTAAAGCATGTAGCACTTCTATTGTAGAATAAGATAACTTCTTCAAGTAATTAAGACAGAGATCTTTCTTTTTTAAACTGGAACTAAGTGGAATTTCTCATCCTTTTTTTCTTCTGAAATTTAGTTGGCACATATTATTGAATTTATACCAATTTGGTCTTATGAAAAGACTGCAGATACAGAGGCTGCCAGGGGACAACAAGGTTCTGCAAGACTTCGAATTGAAGCATTCAAAACTCTGCGGGTGCTTGTTGCTAAGGTAATGCAATGAAATATACTTTTTGAAACACATGTAAGAGTTATTTATTCATTTTTTGCCAAGGAAAGATAAATTACTATAGAGATGAATGACCAATAGTATAAATAAAGGAGGTTAAGATATCCTTCTCATAAAAGATATAAAAGGGAAAAAATACAACCAAGTTTATCAGGGAAATAAAATAGTCATCTCCCTGCTTGTTTGATTGGACTTTTCTATAAAGAAGCAATAATAGGAAGAGAACCAAAGTTATAAAAGCTTTTTCTATCCCATTACTACAATGAAGGCTATGAAATAACTGAATTATCAGGCTTACATCGAATAGGTTTACCTTTTATTGCACCTCTGGAATCCTCTGAAGTTGTTCTATTTTCTTACATGTTACAAAATGCACACCCGGATTTTGGTTATGGAGTGGAAATTGGGAGAGTCAAAGTCTTAAAATACATGAAGTGAGAGGCATTTTCCTCTCTATCCAAAACTGGATTTTAATATATTTAAATTCTTTTCTAACTAAATGTAAATATGAAATCAATCAATTGGTTGTGCTGGTTTACTTTTGTAGGTTGGTTCTGCAGATGCATTAGCATTTTTTTTACCTGGCATTGCTAGTCAGCTAGCTAAAGTTTTACACAGTGCAAAAATAGTGATAAGTGGTCCTGCTGGTAATGTGGATTCTATTGACCAAGCAATCAGAGGGTTCACAGAGTTTCTGATGATAGTCCTCCAGGATGATGCTAATGCATCTGCCCTCGATATCGAATCATCTTCAGACTTTGATTCAAATGAGTGTAATTCAACACTTTTTCTTTTGGAGGAGCTTCGTCACTTGCAAGTTAAAAATTGTGTTAATACAAAAGCTACAGAAGATACAGGTGTTGAGTCAGAAAAAATCTCTTATTCCCAAACTCAACTCCAAGAAACAGGGAATACTGATCCTGATAAAGAGAACTTGTCTCTGCATGTGAAACGAACAAAAGATTGGATGCAGAGGACATCAGAACATGTCAATAAGCTGTTGGATGCAACATTTCCAGACGTATGTTTCATGATGTTAGTTTCCTTGTCTTTTTTGCCAGCGTTGGATGTTTGAAACTAGAGTGCTATGTGTATCTTTTGATATACAATGTAACTTTTTATTTGATCAGTAAAATCATTGAATTTCAGATCTGTATTCACCCTTCACAAAAGGTGAGAAAGGGACTTGTTGATGCCATAAAAGGACTGTTGTCAGAGTGCTTCTACACATTGGGGGAGAGTAGACTGATGCTTTTGGTGAGCCTTGAACTGGTTAACTAGGAATAACCATTGGTATGCTTTATGCAGGTAGACGATACAATGATATATAATAAAAATTGCTGATGGATGTGTAACTAAGTGCAATCTAATCCTTAGCAAACACTTCATAGCAATACTGGGTTGGAACCTTGTGAGTTTCAGTACTCACCGCATTCTGTTCCCCATTCCCTTTATAAAACCGATAAAGAAAGCATTTATATTTTATCCTTTACCATAAATAGGTTGGAAACCGGTTCTTTCTCTTGGATGGTTTAATGAGTGAAGATATTATTTAAATTCGTTGACATTATGCTCCAGTCAAGACACCAACAAAGTGAGTACTGCTGTGTAGAGCCTTTTTGTCTTCAGTAATGGGTATAGCAAGGGTAACACAAAGGTCCTCTAATGACAAATAGTTTATTCACCCACGGCCAAGTGTTGGGCAAGTGAAAGAAGTTGGCTTACACTCAGGAATTTATTGTGTTTACTTGCATTTTTCTGGTCCAATGAAGTGGGGAAGTGCGTGTTTTAAAATTTTCCTCCTGCTGCTCTTATTTATGAAAGAGTTTAATTAGAATGCACTAATGGTGTAAATGTTTCTTACTTAGTCATCCAATCACATTGTCCCCAATGCTAAATGAAGATTACTGGTTTATTGACAGTGTATAATTTTTTTTGTACTGACTGCCTGAAAATTAAACTCTATGAAACTTTGTTATTTTTCTTTTGTTATGGAATATTTCAGAAGATATGTATCTTGTCAAGTAATCTTCTTTATTTTTTAATTTAATTCATTTACTAATGATTCAGGAGTGCTTATGTGCCTTGGTCTTTGATGTATCCAATGATGTGTCTTCAACTGCACAAGATTTCCTTGAGTATTTGTTCTCACAAAATTTGAAACATGTTATAAAACAGAATGCTACTGAGATTTTTATCAGGTTCATCATTTATTTTGGACTCGTTATTCGTTGAGGATGGTTTTCCCCCTTAGGTTTATCCCTGATCAGAAATATTTCCTCTTTCAACTTCAGGCACCTTGAAAAGCTTCCCAGGGTAGTACTTGGCCATGAGGAGTCATACGCTGTGTTACATGCTCAGAAATTGCTAACAATAATATTTTATTCTGGTCCTAGTCTAATATTGGCTCATCTTCAGTCTCCTGTACGTGCTTCTATAATAATTGCACACATTCTTTCTATACGTCTATTATAATTTCTCCTGTTTTACAGTCATGATTTGTTTTGTTTCTTTAGATATGGTTATCTTGGTTTGGAATAGTGGAAGAAACTAATTAGTTGTACAGGGTAAAAATTGGTGTATATTCTAAATTGTAATTTATTTTTTCTTTGGTAATGAAAGAAATTACCAGGATAAAAAAGAAAAATACAAAAGGAGGATAGAATCTGCAAGAACTAAAACTAGCACAGCCAAAAGTAAACTGATAAAAAAACAGAAATAAAGAATATGCAGAGTAACATGTCAATCTAACACGGACATCCCTCCCAAAACACCGTATGAAAAACATAATGAAGCTAGAAAATCTGCTCTATCGCAAATGAACTCACTAGGAGATTAACATCCCCGAGAGGATTCTCACATTTCTTTCCAACCAAATATAACAAAGAACTGCAGCCTGAGAACACTGCCAAAGCTTTTATCTAAGACTGAAATTCAGAAAATTCCCTATCACTTTTCTTCAAAGTGAAAATCCTAGGAAATAGTTGAGTGAGTTAAAGAATAGAACTGAACAGCAGGAGCTTTGTGAAATAAAGAGGGACGACAAAGTCTAGGAAAAGCCATTTATATGCCAAAGCAATATTTTTAGATACCAAATTATAAGACCCTAACCTCCTTTTTTTGGGTGTACAGTAAACTTCCCTGGTAACTAACTAGGTGTAATTGTGTTAGTTCAAAATATTCTTTAATTTAAAGATGACACCAATTGCACTTGACAAGGCATCTATATTATCTTGAGAACTATGGTTTTATTGCTAGAATATGTTGAAAATATCTCGTAAATAATCTTTTTTCTTTTAGAATATTTAACTGTATTTTATCTTCGGAGTGGTTTTTTAATCTCATTATACTCCATTACTGGCTTCCTTATTTAATTAATTTTAGTGTGTTTATTTACACAGCAAGCTTTTAAAGCTTAGTAAGCTTTAGCTTGAAGGTTCAAATGAATATCTATAAAATATACCATAATTAGTCTCTTGGAATATTTTAGATTATCTTTTAGGAGTGTTTTCCATATTTCATTATATTTAAAGATTTTTTCTATCTCTATTAATTAGGACCAGGAGTAATGCTCCCTGTTTATCCACTTATTCTAAAACATTACATTGAATATAGTACATCCTGTAAAATGCCCTGACATTTCATATAAAGTCACCTGTTCATTGTTTAATCTTGCATGCCTAGGTTTTGTGCAATGAAGTATTGCTTATTGTAGTTAAATGTTGAAGATCCCTCATTGACTACAGAAAATTATAGTATATGAGTGAGTGTAAACCTTAATTTATAAGTTTTTTTATAAGGTTAAGTTTAAAATGTACGTTTCCTAAGATGGTGTTTGAGCTTATTTTTTTGAGGCTTGTTGGACTTATCATGTCACTTGTTATTGGACCACCTACAAATATTTAGTCTCTTGCTTGACATGTTCAGTACTCAGCATGAGCGGGTATGCTTGAGATCTTGCATAGACTAAAGATATGACCAAATTATAGTATATAAGAAAATGAAAACGTCATGTTATAGATTGATTATGAGGTTGAGTTAAGCTTAAATTTCACATTTTCTAAGATAGAACATAGGTTATATCTCCTTTATTTTATATTTTTCTTTTTTTATTGTTTTAGTGCAATTAAACCCTTTTTCATATTTTTCTTTCATGGACTTTTATTCTGATACTTGGAAATTATTAGGTTGAAGCCACTAGATTTCTAGATTTGTTTGCTGCATGTCTCAGCCATAATTCAGTGTTTTCTGGTTCGCTCAGAAAACTCACTTCAACAGATCGATCGTCAGCCCTGGGATATCTTCCCTCCATTGCAGAGTTGAAATCTGGAGCTAATTTCTTCAATTATAGCCCCTCTCTTATAAGTTCTGCCGAACTCCCTAAATACAAGCTTATTGAGGAAAAGAGTATAGAAAAACTTGTGAAAACTGCTCAAAATAAATATGAGCTTCCTCGCATGCCCCCTTGGTTTAGTTATGTTGGTAGTCTTAAGTTATACGAGCCTCTTGCGGGGATTCTCCGGTTTGTGGGTTTATCTTTAGTGGCAGGTGATTTTCAATTCAATGTTCTTTTTCACATAGCTCTTACAGTGTTTATCTTTAACCTGGATTTACTTGTATTACCTTTGTTTGTGACTGCTAGATAATATAAGTGAAGGGCTTATGTTGCATGTGATTGAGACCCTGCTAGGTTACTTCCGTAAATTGGTTTCTGAGCTTCGTTTAAGAGAATACAATGAAGAAAGCTGGCAGTCTTGGTATGACAGGCATGGTTCTGGACAGTTATTGAGGCAAGCTAGCACAGCTGCATGCATGCTAAATGAGATAATATTTGGTGTATCAGAACGAGCAAGTAATGATTTTGCTAGTATATTTCATAATTGTGCATTTCATACTGCTTTCTGGAAGATGCCAAAGGATAAAGGTATAAGGAGTTATTTAGTTGAGTGCATTGGTGGGATCTTGCATGAGTATCTATCCGCTGAGGTATGGAATGTTCCAATTGATTGTGGAACTGCTGACTTGCTGCATAATGCTGTGGTTGAAGAAGATATTAGCCTATACTTTTTCCAAGATGCTGCAATGCTGCGTGAGGAAAGAAGCTATTTTTATAAACTGACATGGCTGTTTATTTATTATGATTTGGTTTCTTTTTCATATTTACTTCTGTAGAAACTTGACATAAAATAAAAAATGGTTTATTTATTGTGAAACAGGTTATTATTGATGGAGTAGGCATCTTTAATATGTGCCTTGGAAGAGATTTTGTTTCTAGTGGATTTCTACACTCTTCACTTTATTTATTGCTGGAGAATCTTAGTTCTTCAAACTACAGAGTTAGAAATTCAGCAGATTCTGTGTTGCATATACTTTCAACCACATCTGGCTTTCCAACTGTCAGTCATGATCTTTGTTAATTTTCTAATTTTTTAATGACTATTATTTATTGCTATCTTATCTTAAATATATTTATGTAGGTTGGGCAGTTAGTTTTGGAAAATGCAGACTATGTGGTTGATTCAATATGTCGTCAATTACGTCATTTGGACCTAAATCATCATGTTCCAAATGTGCTAGCATCCATGCTGTCCTACATTGGAGTGGCTCACAAGATTTTGCCGCTGCTTGAGGAACCAGTATGACCATGGCCTCTTATTGCCATTTTAAGCAAACTACCTTCCTCATTGTTGGCTATGCTATGATAATTCTTCTTTTGCCAGCATGTCTAACTATTTCTTATTTCTTGTGGTCTAACAATTTGTAAATGAACAGATGCACTCTGTGTCAATGGAACTTGAAATACTGGGTAGACATCATCATCCTGATCTAACTATTCCATTCCTAAAGGTATGTTGCAAGCTACAACCTCTAAAATTGTGCTTCCATTTCCTTGTTGAGTGGATTTTAATCACACTATTTCCTCCATCTTTTTATATTCATCTTCACCTGGTAGTAATAAATCCTAATGCCATCATTGAAAACAGGTTTGGAACAGTTTTCAAAATATCTACATGAGATATTTACCATTCTTTTATTTAGCGATAGATTTGGCTATTCTTTTTTCAATTTGTTTCTTATTTAGTTAGCATGCATCTCTGAAGGGCTTTAGGTTTCAAAATGTTTGCATAGTTCTAATATCAGTTAGTGCACTGTAAACTGGTTCATCTCAGGCTGTAGCAGAAATTGTGAAGGCATCAAAACATGAAGCTTTCCTGTTACCCACTCAGACAGAGTTGTTTGCCAGAGATGTCCGGTCTATAATCTCCAATTCAGCTGAAACTAAGCAAGGTTTGAATTTCAATCCATCATTTAAAATTCTTTTTTAGTTCTCCTGGAATCATTGACTTGAGTACAATCCTTCAATTTGTAGCATTCTTTTTGCGTAGTTCACCTTTTGAGCTCCTTTCACTTACAAGTACACACACACACATACTCGTAGAGATGTGTACCGTTAGAATAGGCATTAAATATAGTTATGAAGTAGTTGTATTGGGAAAATGTTATATGTGGTACTTATCTTTTTATCTAAGTATCTATAATTGATCTTTGATCTACCCTAATACATATTGAATCAGAATCCTGTCTATAAATATGAGAATAGGAACCACATTGAGTCTTTTTACAAAAATAGATATTCAATTGACTAAAACACAAAGATAAAGACCAAACAACTAAGATACCATCTAAGATAAATGAAACAGAGAGACGAGAGAAAAATAATAGTGAAAGGATCTGTGTATTATTCACATTACTTGCACAATCATAAGTACGTTGACTTATTTATGAGTCATTTACGGACAGCTGTCTACTGTTGACAATTGTTCAATTACAGAGAAAACACTTATACAAATACAAAGATAGCTCCACAATATACTAACTTTAAACTATTTAATTATAGTATTACTAACACAAACAAAAACAAATCAAATGTCTAAATATAGGGGGCCAAATTACTATTTAAGTTTTTTTATTTTTTCAGTGAGAGTCAACGAAGTGTTATTTATTTAAAAAATATAAGTTGGCCTTACAACTTGGCCCAAACCAAACATTATAACATAATATTATTGACCTAGACTAACCTACCCACAGTTACCAACAACCTCCTTCGTTATTGTGCAGTGCACTCTCGGTGCCGGCTGACACTGCCGTATCTGCTTATGCTGTCACCGCTGCTGACTGCAAGTTCACCCTACCCACTTTGAACCAACAACCTTCTTCATTATAGTATAATGCTGGAGTGATAATAATTAGTGGTAAGTAATAATTACATAATATGAATTACTATTACCTTAATTTTACTTAGTATATCAATCATTTATATTTTCATGTTGTTACGATTACCATGTCTGTCAAGTGCTAGACCTCCTAAGACTTTATCGGGTTCACACCCGTAATTTTATTACTTAAACTGTTAATTTCCTTGATTGTGTTGCTATAGAACAGTGTAATAGGACTTACATTGGTGCTTCTGCATCAACCAGATTATGTGATACCTGTTCTCTTGTGGTAATGGTTGTTTGTCAATTATTATTAAGTGAAGAGTTTTGCTTGTAGATCAGTGGGAGGAAATTTTATTCAAGTTAAATGATTCAAGAAGATATAGACGAACAGTTGGTTCTATTGCTGGTTCATGTGTTACTGCAGCAATCCCACTTCTAGCATCTATCAAGCAAGAGATATGCTTAGCAGCCTTGGATATAATTGAGGTATCTTTTGATTGAAATGCTTTACACTTCAACAAGTTAGCCATTGATGTAAATAAGAGAAGCATGTATTCTTTTTCGGTACTTAAGGCAGTTTTCCATGCTTTTTCATGAATTGCTGGACTCTGAACAGCCATTTTGATTAAACTGCAAATTTAAAAATAGAGATGAAAGATCTGAACTTCAGATTATAGACAATGCTAAAAATGAGTAAGAAAAAGAAGAGGATATGCCTAAAGGGTAACTTTCATTTCACTGTTCCGATATTTTTTGTTTTGAATGAGAAATAGGATTAAATGGTTTAAGCTTTAAAACCAGTTTTATACAACTCATCTCTCTTTTTTATTTGTCATACATATGTAGGGATATTTGAGTGCTTTATTGTACTGTTGTTTGTATTAAGGTTTTCTTAAGCACTTTTCTTTATATAGATGCTTTGCTTTGTTTTGTATTTCTGTTACCTAGGAGGTTTATCTGTTGACATTCATTGAATTCAAGCCTTTTTAGGCATCTCTGACATCTTGTTCCTAGTTCCTAGTTTCTACACAACCTCCATCAGTAACGAATTATTTTTTTAACGGAAAGCAAATCCGTGTCAATGACCTACCTAACTGGATTTTATAAAAGTAAAATTGTATTGATAATTATTCCAAATGGCATAGGGTTCTTATATTGCTGAATTTGCACAAAATGACGGGGTTTTGGAAAGTGATTGTCAGTTATTATTTGCCTGCTAGTTTGAGTAATAATCTAAAATCATTTTGAACAATAAGTTATATTTTGTATTTTTCTCATTGCTATTTTGATAATTTCTGGTTTTAGAGTGGAACTTTGGCAATAGCAAACATAGAAGCTGCTTATAAACATGAAAGGGAAATTAAAGAAGCAACTGAAGAAGCGTTAGAATCATTGTCACTGTATCAGCTGAAGGATACTTTGGAGGCTAATGAAGAAGGGGCTGACGAGAACAGGCTACTCCCAGCAATGAATAAAATATGGCCGTTCCTGGTTACTTGTATTCAGAACAGGAACCCAGTGGTGAGTAGTCTCTCGTTGGCGGTCATTTCTTACTTAATTGTTTGGATGATTTTGCTTGAGAGATATTTTATGGATGCAACTCATGTTTGGCAGGCTGTGCGGAGATGTTTGAGTGTGATCAGCAGTGTAGTGCCCGTTTGTGGAGGAGATTTCTTCACACGTCGTTTCCTCTCTGATGGGGCTCACTTTTGGAAACTTCTGATCACATCCCCATTTCATAAAAAGTCATTTTCCAAAGATGAAAGGATTCCTTTGCAACTACCTTATAGAAGCAGTTCCATGAGTTCAGAGGATTCATTGGCTGAGACATCCCATCTAAAGGTTCAGATTGCAGTGCTCAACATGATTGCTGACTTATGCCGTAACAAGAGCAGCTCCTCTGCATTAGAACTTGTTCTGAAGAAGGTTAGTGGTTTGGTTGTGGGGATAGCCTGTAGCGGTGTTGTTGGACTTCGGGATGCTTCCCTGAATGCCCTCCATGGACTTGCATCTATTGATCCTGATCTTGTGTGGCTTCTCTTAGCTGACATATATTACACTAAATATAAAGAAAATTTGCCTCCACCTAGGCCGGAGTTACCACAAATCTCTCAAATTCTCCCTCCTCCCATGTCACCCAAAGAATATCTGTATGTGCAGTATGGAGGTCAGAGCTATGGTTTTGACATAGATTTGGCTTCTCTGGATATTGCTTTCACAAGATTTGACTCTCAGCATCAAATGTATAGCTAAGATCCGAATTAACGTGTATAATATTATTTCTGGCGTTTCTATCCCATTGACACATCATCATTTCTATCCTATCTTATGTTTAGTGCTGATTTGAATTAATTTTAAATGATTTTTTATCAGAGAAATTAACTTTTTTGGAATATACTAGAGTAACTTTTGTAACAAATGTGGCAGCTGTTCAATCTTCTATGGTTGTTCAAGCCTCGGCTTTAAGTAACATAGTTAAGACCTTTCCTCTTTTAACTATTAACATACAAATTGGCTTGCATGGTTTTCCATTAATTAATTCAGAGATAAAAATCTTCTCCAGTTCCTCCGTTGCAACAAGCAAATTAATATAGAACACATTAGCGACTCAAAACCTTGTATAGTTGTAATATAAAAAAGTTGAGCGGGTTGCCGAAACAACTAGGAAATCTGATATTTCTGAGCTTACACTTAACCATTCTTAAAAAACGGCCAAACTTCCTGTGCTTGTCCCATAAATTTTGAAATACTACCGGTTAACTTTTAAAAGATAATCAAGGTTTCATGACTCCATTTTCGATATGAAAGGATGCATGCTGTGGGCCCCATTGGCAGGAATTTGTTATACTGCACTTTGTTTAAATACATTAGTTTCTTAGTTTCGCCATTTCTTTTGAGTAGATATGAGAGAGTGAATTTGAGGGAATTTGAGAGAATTTAAAGATAATTTTTTTTGTCGTTATTTTGAGCGAATTTGGAGGTAAATGAAAGTGAATTTGAAAATAAAATTTGTGAGAATTAGTATAGAATTGTATTGACGTGAAAAATTAAAAAAAAAATTATTTTCAAATTCACCCTCATTTACTTCCAAATTCATTAAAAAAACGACAAAAAAAATTATTTTCAAATTCTCTCAAATCCCCTCAAATCCACTCAAAAGAACAAGGTTGGTTTAAAATATTTTTTAGTTTTTATCTCATTTTCATAATTTAGTTTAAATTATATTTATTACTTGTTAATAATAAGTGTGGTCGCACGTAGTACCTTTTTAATGGGCACTAATTCTTTTTAATGGCACAACAATGGAGCTTACTTCGGGACATCCCTAGCTTGATGTTTACACCTTGTTTGGAGGAGAGGGACCTTAGACCAAGGCTCGATCTTGAAGCCAAGAAAGGTTTATCTTTGAGCTTCTAGAAGTTCCTTAACGTGATCTTTAGTCTTGGACGGCAAGGAGCTCCTAGGTTCTAAAAAAGTGCATTGTATTTTTTTATAGGTTTTTAATCCTTTCAATCTCTTATAAATGGTTGACTATTTTAATTAAAAGTTACTCATATTCAACTATGTGAGTTTTGAGAAGTGCCTCAACATGATCCTAGGCTTGGAGGATAAAGAGTTGCCCTAGGTTCTAAAATAGTGCATTATATTTTCTTGTATGTCCTTAAACCTTTCAATCTCTTATGGCATATTTTGATTAAAAGTTACTCATATTCAACTATGTGAATGTGTCTCTCTTTTCTAAGAGTGCGCTTATCCCTTGTTTTATCTTGAACTTTGGTTCAAGTAGCAATAACCATTACTTGGGTTAGACCATTCCCTAAGTGACATGTCTTCTTCCCTTTTCTTTCTTTCTTCTTCTTTTCTATTTTATCTTTTTTTTTATGTTCTTGGTTTTTATTGTTCATGCTCCACATATTGTGTTTCTTATCATCTCTTCATTTTGTTAATTGAACTATCTTCTTCCTCCTCTTGAGTTGAATATTTTGATTAAAAATTATTCATATTCAACTCTGAGCTTTTAGAAGTGCCTCAACATGATCCTTAGGCTTGGAGGATAAGGAGTTGCCCTAGGTTTTAAAAAAGTGCATTATATTTTCTTATAGGTTCCTAAACCTTTCAATCTCTCATGGTTGAATGTTTTGATTAAAAGTTACTCATATTCAATTATGTGAGTATGTCTCTCTTCTCTAAGAGTGTGTTTATCCTTTGTTTTATCTTGAACTTTGGTTTAAGTAGCAATAACCATTACTTGGGTTAGACCATTCTCTAAGTGACGTGTCTTCTTCCCTTTTCTTTTTTTCTTCTTCTTTTTCATTTTATCTTTTTATTTTTATTTTTTTATGTTCTTGTTTTTTTATTGTTTATGCTCCACATATTGTGTTTCTTATCATCTTTCCAGTTTGTTAATTGAACTATCTTCTTCCTCCTCTTGAGCTCCTGTAAAGTGAACCTTAACACTTAGATAACCTAAGGGATTATATTCATGTTTAGTAGAGATCTTCTTAAAGCTTTCATAATCACAAACATCTTATGTGCTAAAGTAAAATAAACTTTTGTTATGGTGTCCAAAAAGTTTTCACAACATTGGGTTTAGAATGTTTATATAAATTTGTCTTATTTTATGATTCTTTACTAACCAATCAATTTCCATTAAGCAGCCCAACGTTGCAAAATACAAATAACTATTCTTTTACTAAGACATTTCTACTCCCACACATGAATTAGGTGAGTATAACAAAAAATATTTGATAAGGTCTTCCACACATTCATTAGACGAGTATAACAAATAATATTAAACGAGTTTGTCAATGAACTGATTATACAAGTTTAACAATATATATTAGTTTGTTTATACAATCACTAAATAAACACAACAAAAAATATTAGATGAATCATTCCACACATTGATTTGACATATGGGTAAACCCATTAAATGAGTTTTTCTATATACTAATTAAACAAGTCTAGCAACAAAAACTAGACAAGTCTGTTCATACACTAATAATACAAGTTTGACAATATTCATTGTTAAAAATGTCACTAGTGCAAAAATGGTTTTTAACATCACCATGTCAATGTCAGGCATAACAATATCCAATGTTAAAAATGTGTGGTGACACTTTTGTAAATAATTCATCAAATTTGACATCGGTCAACCTACATCAATTTCAAAATTGATGTCGGCCCACCTTGACTCCAACGTGAAATTGTTTCTTAATGTTTATCATTTGTTGGGTCACATTAAGTTGTTTTAAAAAAAGTAATTAGAAACAACGTGAGCCTCATTTCCTCTTTACTTTTCTCTTTGCACGAGCTTCCACCATGGTCACCCAACAACTGCGGTGACAAGGAGGAGGTCTAATGTGATTTTTGTTTATTTTCACTCACGTTACTGTTATAAAGGCAGTGAAATAACTTGTTTCCAGTTTTGGGGTTTTGTAAAGTGTCCATATATGAGATATTGCTCACAACTTCAAAGTTGTCAATATCTGGTAGTGAAAAATTTCAAAATATCATAACTTTTGCTATGAACCTTAGATGAAAACCGTTCAAAAGTTAAAGTTGTTGGAAATGGGGTGACAAACGCCATGATTGATTTGCAAAAGGGATTATGTTTCTTAAATTTTCAAAAATCCATTGTTTAAGGTATGTTTTTTATTTTTGTATTATTTTTCACCAATTTTTTCGTAGTTTACAACTTTATTTGAGATACCCAGAATACTCAGAAAATTTAGATTTTTTTATTGTTGTATCTTGTCTTGTATATTGATTTTTCATAAGTTTAATGGAGGAAAATATTGACACAAATTTAATAAAAAGAAAAACAAACCCACAAATTGATGTGTACTATGTAAGGTCTAGGAAAAAAAATTCTATAAATGTGGTTTGGATAGATGACGTTAGTTAAAGTAATAAATGATAATTATACCGAAGTAAAGCGTATCACAATTAGTTAGACATGTGTACTGCTTCCCTTGGTCGATAAGATAACTCAATAGCAAACGGTGTGCCATGTGTCCATCATAGTTATTAGGTTGACAAGACACGTATATCGTGTCTCCAAGTCGACTAAACATCCAGATAACTTAGTGGAAAGTCCAAATAGTTTGATAAGGTAAATGGATAATATGGTGAAAAGTTCGGATAGTCCGATAAGGTTCATAAAGAACTCAAGTAGCTCGGTGGAAACTTTAAATAACTTATTAAGATGAATGAAAAACTTATACAAATTAGATTACTTGAGTAACACCTTACTCAGTTCTCTTACTTCCGAATAAACTATGAATCCTCCATGTACCTTATCAGGCTATTTTAGTGCCTTATCAAATTATTAAGATATTTTTCCACAGTGAGAAAACAATATATATGATTTTGTCGATATTAATGTAGTGAGAATATGTGACCGTAAGAAGAAAACTAATTGTATTGACAGTAAAAGGAGAGAAACAAAAATAAAACATAATTAAAAAGAAAAGTGAAAACAATACGTCCCGCAAACTAGACAAGGGCAAAACCGTCTTTTCACTTCGCTCTCGCTAGCTCGCTCTCAATTCTAGCTCGTTTTCATTTCTAGGGTTTCGCTCAACGCCTCTCGCTTTCTCTCTCTCAATTCTTCACTCGTTTTGTTTCTTGGAATTTCAGATTCTCTGATTTTTCGATTGGATGATTAAGGTCTCTACAGCGTATTTCGTTGCGGCAATTTAATCAATTAATACAAAAAGGTATTAATTCTTCCTGTTAGTTTTTGTTTTTGTAACCATTATAGTGAGGTTTCTAGATCCCACGCGCTGTTTTCTTTCTCTTGTTTATTTGCCTTGTGTGTCTCGATTTTTTTGATTGACTTGCGTGCTTTATTTTTAGTATTTGGATAATATGATTTTGGTATTTTTTTTCTTTTCTGTGTGGTTTTTATATATTATCTTTATCATGCTTTTAAATGCCTATTCCGCTGTCGATCTGGTACCGACTGGTATCAGAGCCAGATTTTGGGGAATATAGGGGATTTTAGTTGTTTTAGGTTTCTGTGCTTGAGTTTACTCTGCTTTTGTTTTAAGGGGAATATAGGGGATTTTGGTTGTTTTAGGCTTCTGTGTTTGAATTTACTCTGTTTTCGCTTCGGCTCTTTAAGAATAAGACTTAATAAAATAGACAAAGAATGATCCAAATAAAAAACTGAGTGTTGGTCAGCAGGATAGGTGTTTACGGTAGTAAGCCCTAAGGAGAGGTAGTGACTCCGTTGGTAAGCCTTTCAAAGGAAAAAAATGTAGAAGACGTAGGCAGAAGTGAAGAAGAACTAAATAACCATATAATCTCAGAAATAGAATCCCCATTAAATAGATGGACACTACCAAAATTAGAAATATTTACTATGTATAAGGCTGAAGTAACTGATTTATTTAAAGAGGAATACGTAATTAAAAAGGTAGAAAAGGAAGTAGATATTAAGCAATGTTAGGAATCAATACCCTTAAATATCAAGACAATTAATTACAGAGCATATAAAAGAATATTATATTCAGATAGTGATAAAACCCTTATACAGGCAAGGAATTGATACCCCAATACTAAGAGATAATAGACCGAACTGGTTAAACAACCAAATCTTAGCGGTATTTGAAACTAATCTACACAAAAGACCAGTATACATAAATAATTGCCCTAATTATTCAATAGCACTAAAAAGCTTCCATGACAGTAGTTGTAATATACTTTTGGGATGTAAAAATGAAGGATGATATATTTTGGTAAGATGTTTTTAATGTAAATGATTTTCTTGCAATTCTATTCTTTGTATTCTCAAATAACCATGTCTAACCCACATTCAAATATATATAAAAAAGAAAATATGCAGATTTTTTTAGTCATATTCAAAATTAAAACAAATATTTATAGTGGTTGAGTTGAAACACATCACAAATAGATCTCCCATTATATCTATGAATCAATTTATAATTACAAGCTCTAAGTTAGTTCAAATTTGCCGGATAGAGAAAAATTAAAACTGACCAAAGCCCCCTTTGAGCTTAGTGATGGTGTGGACCTAGAGGTGGGGGTTAGGGTGAAGGGCTTGTTGGTGGATAAAGTGGTTAGGTTGGTGGGGATTACAGTGGCGGGCTTGGAGGTAATGAGCTTGGTGATGATGGACCCAAAGGCGGTGGTTATTAGGGTGTCGTGACAGTGGTGGTGGTGGTTGTGGAGGCACCCAAAATGCCAACGTGAGAAGTGTGAGATTGAATCTCTATTTATAAGGGTTGTTCTAATGAAGGCTGTGCACAATCTAACTATCTAATTTAGAGAAAGCAGTGAAATGATGCTCTGTTTACAATATACTCATAAACTATCATCATCACTCTTATCATAAAAAAAATAACCATCGCAATACTGCCACCTTCACCATTACTATTGCCCTACATTGTGTAGAAATGAGTAAGTTGAGCAACATGTGTCAGAAAGTCTAACAAATTTGATTGTCTCAAGGTTTTGGATTTGATGTCATGTTTTCTTGTATATTGACTTATGATTCCTTGATGAGAATGTTCTTGGGCTTTCCAATAGATGCTCGCTAAAACAATAATGGTGGTAACAATGGTAGTAATGTTGGAAAATCAGAGGGGGATAAAATCCGAAAGGTCTTCACCAATCGGTCATGAGTCAACACACAAGAGTGCTTGACACTATCTTCAACCGAAACGATTAAGCAATAGATTTGTAGATCATTTTCATTTATATGTTGCCCAACTTACTCAGTTTTACACAATGTAGGACCTCAATTCACTTGAACTTCAAGAAATTACCTTTCAAGTGAGTCCCTTCAATATTGTAAACTACCTCTTGAGTGGAAGCTCTTGTCCACAAGTACTCAATGATGTTGCTTGGTTGTACCATTGCTCATCTAAACAAGACTGTTTGGATTCATTGCCATGATGACATTCAATACAAGGTATCATTTGATGTATAAGTGAGAAAGACCCATAAAGCTATTGCTAAGGTTTTTGAATTGAATGTGGTGTCACGTTTTTGTGGTAGCTATCCATTGGTGAAAATTGCCTTGGTATTTTCCCCCTTCAATTTTTTGATGTTGGTATACAATGGAGTGAGTGGTGGATTTCAATATGTAGATGATCTCTTGTATCAAAAGGGATTGATTTTATATTATTAATTTAATATTCAAAATACTCTATTTGCATTGTAGACATAACCTGCATACTAACTCTACCTATTATTGAAATTCTTGGTATTTTTTTTTCAACCTTAAAATAAATAATTCTTAATCCACTTTATCTTGTTTATTTTTTGAGTTCTTTTTTCTTAGTTTCCCATGAAGGTATTTTTAAAATAATTTCAATAAATATTTCCACTTCTATATTTGATTCCTTGAAAGTTGAAACAAGTCTCTCATGCCTAAATTTTTAAAAATTAAACAGTTAGGAATAAAAAAGTATGAACGGTTAGAAAACAATGTTTGGAAAAATATATATTTTGAAAACCAAACAAAGGAACACGGTTTATATTTGAATGATTCCATGTGTTTAGAAGAAGTTTAACCCTTCTCATTTCTTTCCAGCCACACATTTCATTTTTCATTTTGCTTTTCAACATTTGCACATCCTTCTATCAATTTGGAAGCATCCCCTATGCTAAAAAAAGTTATTTGTTATTGAGATTTTTTTTTTCTTATGAAATATTGGTTTTAAATGGATATCATTGTATAGCTTTGTTCCTTTTTGGATCAGGTCAAAGTTCCCCTTTTGATCTTGCTCTTGAACGTGTTCATGTTTGTTTTCCATTTTCGAGTGGTGTTTTTGTAAGAACTATGGAATCTTATATGCGAGTTTTGGGTTTTAGCTTTCAGAGGTATTGATTGAGTTCCATTTCATGTGAGGTTATAACACAATTGGGTGTCAGCCTAAGCTTGTGAGGTTTAGGCTTGGATTCTGTAGTTCATGGCATGTATTTATGTTGTCTAGTTGCTGTAACTATGAACATTTTACTTTGTGTTTTTGTTTTTGAGAAAGTTGGGTGGGTGGTTTGTTTAGATCATGCAAATTTGGTGTTAATAAAACCTGACAGAAACCTTCAATTCAGTAATTAATATTTTATAAGTTGTGTCTTTATGTTCTTTTAGATATTTACTGCTTTGTTGTAGAACACCGGTTGATTTGAAACTTTATCTTAAAAGAGAAATTCAGTTACTTTATCCAGATAATAACATTGAAATGTAAGATATTTTAGTTATTCTATGCAAACAAAATATTTAGAAAATGAAGAGAATTTAATTACAACTTACAAGTAATTCAAATGTCATGTATTTCAATTTCTTGGAATTTTTGAAATCTCTTGTCCAAATGCAAGGTAAGGTGACACTGTAAGAAGTGTTAAAATGTACATGCTGTATCAAATAATGGACTAGCAAATGAAGACAACAAAAGTTAATAGAAAAATATTTGGCCATATTTGTGTTCACTTTTCAAAATACATTAGCCAATGAAGCTTGCCTTCATTGTCAAAACAACTATTACAATGTTCACTTTACATAATCGTAAGCTGGTTTATGTTAAGTGTGCTAAAGCCTGACTAAATAATACGAAACTTGGTTTTCCACTTCATTACTTATTATAGTTTAAGCACTTTGATTTAAATATGGCTGCTAAGTACTATTTTGCAGTTAATCTATTTTCCCCTATTTCAGTGTAAAATACTTTTATAATTCTGGCCTTTTGTCAGTTAATCGTTTTGCATTTTGGATTTCCTTTCAAATTCGTTCAAGTTGATTTTTTTATCTTCAAATTCAATCTTTTGTCAATTTTCAAATGGGCATCTTGCAGATTCCTATATTTATTTGGTCTAATTGTTCTTTTTCCAAGTTCAGCAGGTTGTGCTAAGGCTTGGGATATCCTTGAAGCTTATTTTGGACTTATATCAAAGAGAAAATGGGTTATATTGGGTCTCACGGTGTTGCAGCTTTGCACAAATATAAATATAGTGGAGTAGATCATTCCTACGTGGCCAAATATGTACTGCAACCCTTTTGGACTCGCTTTGTTAATTTTTTCCCCCTATGGATGCCGTGAGTACTCTTATCATTTGAATGAAATTAAGTTATTTCTTTATGTTGACTTCTTTATCTGTTTATATAGAAATATCTCTTTACTTCAAGAAGGATAAATCAGATTATGAACTTCATTTGAGCAGATTGAGTGTTTTTATTAAAGACATGTAACTTTTCTTATAAATATTTATTATAATAATAGTAATATTGTTTTTTAGGGTTACTGTAGCTAAATAGTGTCATTGTCAGTTCACAAATTTCTGGCTATAACTATATATGCACTCTTATTCATAAGAGTATCATTTACTCTTTAGCAACAAAATAGTTATTTTTATTTTTGTAATTTTAGCTTTTGACTTCTGAATACACTGACTCATACATTTTTGTTTAATTTATCATGATATATCGGCATTCTTCAAATCTTTGCAGTCCAAACATGGTACACCTTTACCTCCTTTCTTATTGTAGTGTCACCTGTTCGTTTTTACTGTTGTTATCTTAAGCATTTAAGTTGGTGCTAATAAATTTATAAATTTCTTGATTGCAGATAACTCTTATGGGATTTATGTTCTTATTAGTGTCTGCATTGATTGGTTATGTAAGTGGAACTCGAGTCCATAATTCTTCCTACTTCCTAAAGTCATAGCAGTTATAGGTTCGCAATGCTCCACTTTATTTGTCATTTTGTCAAATGATAGAATTAAATTGGCAATTTTTAAAACCAGTATATTAAGCATATTTAAGATTGTTGGTTACTTTCATGCATTATTGATAATTTCTTTTGTACATAAATTTTTATACAGTGGCTGTATTGAAACAGTGAATTCCTAGATACATTGTACATAAATTTATTTATTTATTTATTTATTTTTCAGATATACTCTCCACATTTGGACTCAGCTCCTCCAAGATGGGTTCATTTTGCCCATGGACTACTTCTGTTTTTATACCAGGTAGGATAAAATACTTGTGGTGCGGTACTTGCGAAGTTCTGAGTCCCTGTGACTTTGGTTTCAATCTTTATTTTGGGTAGCCCTGTTTTGCTGCCTTGATGGCAACCAAGTGAGATAAATTTTACTGATGTGGTAATCAGTTGCCTTGAATCGTGATCTCATTTGTAGCGCATGATATTTGGCCTCTACTACTAGTTTTTCGAATCTTGATTATAATGGTGTTGTTTCACGAGTGTAAATGATTTGAATTACTGAATCTTTTAGATGTACAAATCTAGTGGTTCAATGGTTCTATTGAAACCTTTTATATTATGATTGTAATATTTTTAAAACTTTTACCCTTGACTATGAAACATGTTTACATCTGACTTTCTGTTTCATATTGCAGTGAAATTTCCAAAAAAAGTAATCAATATTCGAACTCTTTGTTTTTAATGTTTTCCACATTGCCTTTCTGATTATTTATATCTTACTATCTTTAGTTGTTCCATGAGCAGTCTATGTCACATAGCTAAGCAATATTCGTATGGTTTATCCATGGAAGATCTTTACTACTTGACCAAGTTTCCATTATTTGCAATAGTTATTTTATTGGTTTCTTATATGTTTGTGTGTGTCGGTGCTCCAGACATTTGATGCTGTTGATGGGAAGCAAGCTAGACGAACAAACTCCTCAAGCCCATTAGGAGAGCTCTTTGATCATGGTGATTTTCTTGCTTGTGTTTTTCACTTGATTGTTTTTCATTGTGCTTACCTTATTGTTATTAATGAAGAAATTTTCAACTTTATTTGCAGGGTGTGATGCACTTGCTTGTACGGTATGTCTCTTTAACTTTGGCTATTACTCTTAAGTGATTGGAAGAGATTAAAGACTGTCATATATGATAACTTCTTTTCAGTTTGAATCATTGGCTTTTGGGAGCACAGCCATGTGTGGAAGAGGTACTTTCTGGTGGTGGTTAATATCTGCAATTACATTTTATGGTGCAACTTGGGAGCAGTAAGTTATCATGTTCAATTAATATATGATATACGATATGTTATATGATAGTATTTTGTTTTGCAATGCCCTGTTTGTATTCATGTATTGTAATGAAATATTTCGTATTCTTAAGCTGGCTTCTTCCCTTGTGTGAAATCACAAATTTTAAAATTTGGCATGATTATATAGTTTAGGTTAAATATGTTTAGTCCTTGAACTTTCATTTGAAATTAAATTGCGTAATTGTCCAAAACTTTGTATCACTTTAATTCCTATATTTTATTAATGAATTAATGAAGTCTGTGTCAATCAACGCTTTAAACATTTAATGATGTAGCAGATGGCGTTGCTCAGTGGATTAAAATTGTATATCCACACTGTTTAAGTGTTGACATGCTTCTCACATTGGCCTTTTGGGTGCTTCCATAACCACTAACACCGTGAGGGTCACCACCATAACCACCACCTTGTAAGCCCCACCAGCCTCACCACCTTATCCACTGCCCTCCATCCTAACCTCCACCTCTAGGTCCACCATCACTAAGCTCTGAGGGGCACTATGTCAACAATAAAACAGCCATGTGGACCTACAACTTTAATCCATTGTGCAATGCCATTTGCCACATCTTCAAATGTTAAACATCGTTGTCTGATGAGGACTTTATCCATTCGTTTGAAAAGTATGGGGTTGAAAGTGGTACAAAGTTTTGGACAAGGACAAAATTTAACCTTATATTTTAACACCATATTTTGCATATGCTGTTAGACAGACTAGGTATGTTGATTTCTTCTAAATGTTTTTTTGGATGCAGCTATTTCACCAATACACTTATACTGCCCGTTATAAATGGGCCCACAGAGGGTTTGATGATAATATACATTTGTCACTTTTTCACTGGTATCGTGGGTATGGACTTTTGCTGTGTTTACACACACAACTACTAACTTTCATAAGAATCCTGTGTATGTTGTTTTTATTATTATTATTTATTATTATTTTATTATACAGGTGCTGAGTGGTGGGCTCAGCCATTTGGAAAGTCTTTGCCATTTTTAAGTTGGCTTCCTTATCTTGAGGGTAAGACATTCTTCATTTTATGGTATTTTGGTAGTTGTTATACCTTTTTCCAAGTTTTATACATAACACCTAAAATGCAATTTTTTGTATCTGGAGAGAACTTTTTGTACAGTTGTTTGTCTTTTACATGAAGCAATTTTATATTTACTGCAATATGGCCTCATTTTCAATCAAACATTTAATTCTTCATGTTCACTCATTACCATATGACAAGATGTCCTGGTCAGCTCTGATGCTTGCTTGTGTTATATGAGCTTGTATTTGGGTAAATAGCCATAAAGAACATATTTTCCTGTGTGCATAAATCATCTGCATTCGCTTAACTGGACTCTTTAAATTTGCCAGATTTAGTTACAGTTTTTTAGTTGAAGTCTTGAATTCTCATTAACTTTTTTGGGCATCTTTTTTTTTTTTTTAAGTACGGACAATATGCATCTATAATGAGTATAGGGACACTTTGAAGAAGAAAAATAAAATGGTTCAAAGATTTTATAGCATGGTCCTAGAATATTAAAAATAATATTTAGTTTATTTAGTTAATAGTTTTAATTTGTTAAAATGAGATGATGACACTTGTAGGGTCATAATTTAGTTTATTACATGTTTAGGTAATATAAATGCAATTATGCAATCTTTTTCTCTTCTTACCTATGGAAAGTGGGAAAACTATTAATGTTACCTTTCAGTCTTTTAACTATAGATTTTTTGTATTTTAGAGCAGTTTAGCTCTTCCTTCTTATCAGATAAACATGTTGTATTTTTATCCGTGTATCATAAATCAATAGTTCTGAGTAGATCATTCTTTGCTTAGTAAGACTTAATAGTACGTGGGGTGCATCTCTGTTTTTTAGTTTTCATTTGAGTTTATATGTTTTTATAACTACTAAAAAATTATTTACTTTTTGTCACCTTGTTTTCTACTTTCAGGAAATTGCCAAGGAAATGGTGAAAATAACAAAATCTTGTTTCCCCATCTCCTCTGCAAAATTTTAGAAACAAGAAACAAATTGAAATTAAAATGGACTTTCTTTATTAATAACACAAGCATATAAATTGAAACTGACAAAAGAAGCCAGCCAATCACAATCATATCTATTCATTTTTGCGTACTTGTCTAATAAATATGGTGTAATGAAGTTAAGGTTGTTTGGTTCAAATATTAAAGTGGGTTCCATTTGCTTGTCCTGTATATTGTAATAAAAATTGTTGGTTTAGATATAGTTGTTTTGGATTAGTAACTTGATTTTTATTTTTCTTATGTGCGTTTCAGGAATCCCAACATTCAAAGCTGTATTGTGTTTGATGATAGCTTTTGGTGTTACCCCGACAGTTACATGCAAGTATGTACAGCTAAAATTATTAATGTTCAACATTTTTAGTATGTGCAATACTCCCTTCTTCTTGGCCCAAAATCTGTTAATTATTTCGAACTCTGATATCTCATATTTTCATTTATGTTGAACTATATATCATTTGGTTGTTATTTTGTAACTAGTTATGCTCAGCATTGATGATGGAGTGAAACTGAGATCAAGGTAGTTTGAATATAGAAAATAATTTCCTATATTGTATCATTTCAAATGTTTTATAGTTTCCTATAGTTTTCTTTCTACTGTCTAGATACTTTAAGTCAGGTGGCAGTCTTGGGTGGTTGAGTTTCTGGTTTTAAAATGCAATTTTCAAAACAAAAATGTGTTCAGCAAAAAAAAGCAGCTGGAATGGTTTTTATCTTGATTAGGAATCTATTTTGCATTCATTTTCAAAAAACAGGGAAATATTTGTGAAATTGGTTTAGTTACTGTTGCTATCTTTGATAAGATAGAATTAGGGTTCAAGTCAGCCATAAGAATCACTAAGCACTGATACTATGTAGAAAACTGAAAAGCAGGAAAAGGACAAAAGAGATTAACTGAATTATATTTTTTCTTAATGACAGTTATAGAAATCTATTTATAAGAGTTGCTCTAGTGACAGCTGTTAAGAACTGCTGTGTTTATAATATACTCAAACTATCATCATCACCGTTATCATTACAACAACCATCACTATGTTGCCACCTTCATTGTTATTGCTACCCATTGGAATTGAAGTTTGAGTTGAAGCCCTACATTGTGTAGAAATGGGTAAGTTGAGCAACATATATGTGAGAAAGACTAACTATTCTGATTGCTTTAATGTTTTTAGTTAAAGGTGATGTCATGTTTTCTTGTATATTGACTTATGATTCATTAATGAAGATGTACTAGGATTTTCCTATAGATAGCAGAAAAAGGAATAATGATGGTAACACTGGCAGTAATGTTGGAAAATTTGAGGGGGGTAAACACCAAATGATCTTCACCAATCAGTCATGAGTCAACAACACAAGGGAGTTTGACACCACCTTCAACCAAAACCATTAGGCAGTGGATTTGTAGGTCATTTTCATTTATATGTTGCTCACCTTATTTTTTACACAACAGAGGGCTCTGGCATACTTGAACTTCAACAATCTCTCTCTCAAGTGTGAACTCCTTCAACATTGTAAACTACCTCTTGAGTGGAAGCTCTGGTTCACATGGTGTTTACTTGTACCATTGTTCATCTAAACAACACACCGTTTGGATTCACTGCCACGATGACATTCAATACAAGGTACCTGAATGTCCTGAAAAAACCTTTGTGGGTGATAATATTGGCTGAGGATGAAGAGGTGAGTGATGATGGGGAAATAATCATGATGGAAGAGGTGAACAACGATGGGAAATAACCATGATGGAAGAGGAAGATAATATAAACAAGAATTTAGGGAAGATGGCTTGTTAATGGATGAATCTTTCAATATGTTCAGCAGGTGGCATGACAGAACACAACCACAAGCTATGAAGCTAAAAGGAAAATTGCAGGGTCAAGATATTATGACCACGATAGACAGTAGGGCTAGTCATAGTTTCATATCTAGCAAGGTAATGAAAAGTTGGGGAATCTTGCCTAAGGCAACCGAGCCCCATTATGTAAGATTAGGAGAAGGAAATAGAGAACCTACTCAAGGCTGTAGCATGAATGAGTGTGCAGTTTGGAAATTATGGTAGGGAAGGAGATTGGTGTTTGTCTGAATTGGGGGGAGGGGATATGATTCCTGGTGTGGCATGGTTGGTGACTTTAGGGAAGATTGGAACAAATTGGCAAACTTTAACATGCATGGTACAGTATCAAAATACAAGGAGATCCAAGTCCATCCATAGCAATGATATCTTATAAAAAGCTCTAAAGAAATAGGCCAAAGAGGAAGTTGACGTAATGTCCAAGCTCTAGTTTATGAAGAGGAAGTTGTCAGCAACCCAAATAAAAAATGTTTTACACAAATATGCAATATTATTTCAAGAAATTAAAGTACTCCCTCTACCAAGAGATGTAGATCAAATTATTATCAAATCAGGGACAAATCTGTTTAATGCAAGACCATAATAATACCCCCATATGTTAAAAAATGACGGAGTATGTAGTGGCCTATCATGTAAAATAGGGAAGTAAATACCAAGCTTCACTCCCATAGACAACATGGTTATTGTAGCCATTACTCTTTCTTTTAGAGGATAGACTTTAAGCGTAACTCAACAATATAAAATTGACTTTGCAACCTCTTGTATCTATAATTTGGTCATATCTCTAATCAAGGTCCCAAAATGGCTCGGTAATGGCATGATAGGATCAATGAATCTTGATAGGATAGACTCTAATGCTAATTTAGAAAGTGAATTCAACTTTACAAAGTTGGTTTGTAAGGTGAGATTTGCATCCATTTATATAGACTATAATTTGACAATATCTTTAATCAATGTGATATCTCTAACATTTTTCTACAAACATATGAGATCAATGTCGATTTTATAGTGGGTCTTTGTGAATCGAAAACTTTTTATGTATTGTTGGTAGTACTGGACAAATTAAGTAAATATGGAGAGTTAGAAGGTCTATAGCTGGGATTTTTCTTAAGGGAGTCATTAGATGGGGACAATTTCCATTTAAGCGATAGAGATTCTATTTTTTTGAGTCTATTGTGGAAATAAATTTTAGATTACAGGGAACTACATTGAATGTGAGTATAACTTGCCACTCATAGTCAGATGGGCAAACCAAGGTACTCTATAGAATACTGATTACCTTATCTTAGGTGCTTTTGTTTTGAACAGCCATTTGGCAGAGTTTATACCTTGGGCTGAATATTGGCATAATAGTTTCCTAGTAGCTGCATACTGCACCCCATTTGAAGTGGTTTTTGGAAGATCAAAACCTATTTGTGCTAAATTTAGCATGGGAGAAACATTAATGGAAGTGGTTGCACAAGATCTTGTGAATAGAGATGAGGCTTTAAAGCAACTTAAATACCTTTACAGAAATAGGGCCAAGTGCTTTGTACCACTAATTTCCCCATATTAATCTATTAACCTAGTATTTAGAGTCTATTCATTTTTTACTTCCTTTAAACCCTATAATCTCAAGATATGTTTAGTCTTGTTATTAGTAGGATATTAAATGCAATACTGAAAGTTGTTGGTAGGATATTAAATGTATTACTAGAATCTGTTAGAAGTTGTTAGCACATTCTAGAAATTTCTTGTAATTATTACTTTAGGGTTTGAGTTCTCTATATATAGAAGTTGTTCTACTGTTTCAAATTAATTACCTGAATAAGAGTCTTCTTTCTTTCAAATCAATCCTTTCTAGTACTATGACATTCTTCTTTAGTGTTATGATCATTTGGTGTTATTTTAGAGTATACAGAATTCAGTACCTTAAATCACATCTAGAATCTGATAATAATTAGCCTACAAATATCTGCTTATATGATATTAGGTTAAAGTTTTACACCAATTTAATTACAGAATGATCCTGTTATTTCTGTAGGCTGTTTTACTTAGCTTATTTGGTGGTCAACATTATTTTTTTGTTACATGCAGTGTTACTAATGTCTATAAGGTTGTGAAGGCAAGGAATGGAAGCATGCCACTTGCACTGGCAATGGTAATATATTTTTTCCATATGATGATGTTCTTCTAAGATCTGGATGCTTTATTAATGTGTTTGTTCTTGGGCAGCTTTACCCGTTTGTTGTACTTGTGGGAGGAGTTCTTATGTGGTATAAACTCAACTCAAGATGCATCAAATTTTTACCCAGTTTGTTTGAACATATGCACATTATTCCATTATTCTTTACTTCTTATGAACACTAGGCTGATTTTTGATGCAGGGATTATTTGTCACCATCAGACATCATGGGGAGATATCCACATTTAGTTGTTATTGGGACAGGACTTACTTTTGGATACCTTGTGGTATGGCAGTTGTATTTAAATTTGAAAAATGCTTGGCTTTTCTTGTTATTTTCAATTTTTATAGCAGCATTCAGACTATTTTATGCCCCGTTTGGAAGATTATTATAATATATTCTTCCAAATAGACTGAATCCACTGCAAATAAATTTGCATCGAACCGGTAGGGACCTACCACATTTGGAAGATCATTATAATATATTCCAGTATATATTGTAATAGAGAGAACTCGGTCTGTTATTCTTTCATTGTCATATAACAAGCAGCAAAATCCTTTTTCAAAGACCATGTGTTATTTTGGTCATCCTAAACTTCGTAAGCGGAGGTATAAAACATATAATTTTGTCTTATCTCGGGACTATGGAATGCCACATCCACTAGTGAATTTTCATTATCCCAAACCTAAAAGTTAGGTTCATTTGACCCCGATTCTCCACCATTGATGTGGTCTAATCCTGACCTTCCTTTTAGAATCCTCAGAATGTATTGACTCCACTGCAAATAGTTTCGACCATCAAACCGGTAGGAACCCACCATAGGAGTTAATTTCACCTCAACCATTGAGGAAAAAAAACACTTTTTGTCTCACCAGTCTTCAAGGCTGGCAGCAGCTGGAGGTGGTATCAGTGGAAACAACGGGAGGGATAAAAGAAATATTTTATTAGTTACAATCATAATAATTACATTCTTAGCTCCTATAACAATCACATTCTCTTAAAAGAGGAAACAAAATGTGCTGAAGATGAATGTGTAGATTCTAGGGATATGTTTCCTAATTACTAAAGAGATATTAAGATATTTTTATCCCAATCCCTGTTTACATCACAAATCATGAATTTGAAAGATATATTCCTAGTAAGCACAAATTCATCTTCTTGCAGTCTGTTCTAGAACCTTTTATATATATTGCTGCTAGCTTCCTTATACATACAACTCCATGTATTATTGATTTTTATGAGGGAAGCTTAATTTTGCAGGGAAGGATGATTTTGGCTCATTTATGTGACGAACCTAAGGGTTTAAAAACTGGCATGTGCATGGTATGTTTTGTGTAAATGTTACATACTGAATTACTTTATTAAGACACTTGATTTATCCGTTGTCCTCATTATAAAACTATTGAAACACAATGATGTCGCGAGCCAAAAGTTACCCACTCTTTCAGTAGACTTCTCTTTCATATATGTTTTACTATAACTATAAAACTCAGATTGTACGAGTCTCAATCCCTTAAGATTCTCGATATCCTTTAGGTTATGAGTATTATTGTTCCAATAGTGTCTGGATTATTGAGAAACTGTTGCATCGAATGATTAACATTAGCCTATATATGCAGCCTCCTTTATGGACACAAAACACCATTTCAGCAACCCCTCTGTACACTTTTTCAGCATTCAATTTATATTTTTTCTCTTTGAAGAAAAACCGTGGTATTTCAATCTGTCATGTAAACAAGAGCATGATGGCTAGGGATGGATGTTCGGAGTTTTTATTCAAATACACTCTTTTTCTTCAATGGTAGTATGTAATTGGTATACTTTTCAAATTAGCGGGATTTGTTGATGATCATCTTGAGCGTCTTAAATGAGGGGAACTAGTCATTGCTTGCCTCCAAAACCATTTTCTAATATTTGTAATGATATTTTTCTTGTGGCACTAGAGTAATTTTAGTTTCTACACATCAAATATTGATTCATAACAATGCCCTCTTATTCAATGAAAATCTTTATTTTTCAAGTTTCAAATTTGTTACTCAGTCATCAATATTGATCCATTAACAACCAATTGAGCTGAAGCTCGATGGCTGTAGGGCTTTTGTAAAACCAATCCGTTGAAAACTGGAAAACTTCAACGCCAAACATGTCAGTGATATTTTCTTTGAAGCGTTTAAGAATAAAATTCCAGTAAAAATCCTTTCATAGATAAAAGTTTAAGTCACGCACTTTTGGAGGAAAATTTCTGGATTGAATTTCCATATAAGAAATTTTTAGATTATCGATTATGTATTTAGTGGTATAACATTATATTATTGTGTAGAGATTAATCTTGATGATCATTGTCCATCATTGGTGGAATTACCAAAAACATGCCAGAAAACATTTAGATGATTCCATTTCAGTGATTGATTATTATTGTTTGTATTACACTAAGATAATTGATTTAGGCATTATTTATCTTGTTCAGTCCCTCGTGTATCTCCCATTGGCCATTGCTAATGTCCTTGCATCAAGGCTGAATGACGGGTATGTACTGTGATTTTTCATTCTGAATTTCATTAGTTGATGCTTTTCATGTTCGTTTGCTTCTTATCCTAAAACTCGTTTATATATGTGTGTGTATCTTTGCAGGGTTCCTTTATTAGATGAGAGACTAGTTCTTCTTGGTTACTGTGCATTTTCAGGTATAAATGCCTTCTCCTTTTTCTTAGTAGTTAGGAAAGTGAATTTGTAGTTATATATTGATACTTCTGATTTTTATTAGGAGTTAGGAAAGTGAATTATTAGTCATATATTGACACCTAAATAGTAGTTCCTACAATTCACAAGAAACTCGTTATTTCTCTCTATCTTTTGTCATGTCATATATCTATCTTTGCATTTCTCTCTGTTTCTCTTTCTAGGTGTAGATTAGCTTGTGAGTGTTCAATAATTACTTTCTAAAGCAAAGATATTCTTTAAAAAGAGAAAGAAAAAAGTACAATAGAAAAAAGGAAACAGAAAGGCGCCATAACCTGAACTTACACGAGCACCATAAATTGGCTGAGTAGACTTTATCATAACATAACTACTTTGGTTGTCTTTGAACATATTTATTTATTTTCCACAATATTAATGGTAAAAATAATTTCACCATCTCCAAAATCCTTAGATATTCCAATGCAAAAATACTTTTTGAAATTATCAAAAAAGAGTTGACACCACAAATATGTGGCATACACCAATGTTTGGCTATCAATCTTTTTGTATCAGATGTTTATTTATGATTATGGTTTGTATTGTTGTGCTTGTAACATAAAGAAGCTCATCTTACTAAGAAATTACTATCAAGTATTAACAAACTATTTCGATCATGAGAAATTGATACATCAGCATTGCTGTGCTGTACTGCGTTAAATTTTGTTTGGCCTAACATTTGAGGTGGAGTAAATTTCTTTATACTTTATCCCTATGACTCTCTTTGTTTTACTTAAGGATTCTTCTGTTTCTATGAACACAGTGGCACTTTACTTGCATTTTGCCACATCAGTCATTCATGAAATTACCAATGCCCTGGGAATATATTGTTTCAGGTAAAATTACCATATACATGTAGAATTTGGCATCTGTTACTCCCTTTAAATAATTTCCAGTATGAAGTCTAATTTATTGTTTGTTCATATGAAAAAAGATTGTTTTGTATGCTATTTACATCGATCGATCCTTGCTTTTGTCAATACAGCAATTTTTCTCAAGAACAATGGCCTCTGATACTAACTCTTACTTTTGTACACTTGCAGGATAACTAGGAAGGAAGCTTGAATCTACTACCCAGAATTTCCTTTCGGTATGCCTTTACTAGTGATTTTGAATTTTAAATTGTCAATTTCAATCTATAAAGTAATAGTTTTCTTTTCGATTTATCTTTCTGAGTCGTTATAATTTTTTTTTCTTTTCAGCTTGCAAGTCAAGCCAAATTCTGGCCAGGCTTTGGTCAGTACTAATTTTGCTTTATTTGACAAATTTGAACTAACTTGGAGCTTGTAATTATATGCTGATTCACAGATAGACTAGGAGATCTATTTGTTGAGTGTTTGAATTCAGCCACTATAAATATTTATTTTAATTTTGAATATGACAAAAAAATCTGCATATTATCCTTTGATATATATTTGAATATGGTTATTTGAGTAATTGAATCACAAGAAAATTATTTACATTAAGAAAACCTTACCAAAATATTCATTGGCAATTTTTAAACTGTAATTACAAATTAAGAGTTGAGTTGCGTTATGAAGAGATAGAAGTGTTTTCATTAGCTACATCGTTGATTTGTCTACAACTTCGACTTGAGTGCTTCTCTTTGGGATAAATGCCTCAATTGTTTAGTCACTCAATTTTTTCTCCTTTTCAGTTTTTAGTCCTTGATGAAAAGGTTACATTAATTATTTCGATCCATTTTTGTGATGTTGCAGAGGAAAACTTTTGTTACTAATAATGTCATTTATTAAAGATTTTATAAATTTCTTCGACATTTGAAAGGAAAAGATAGGAAATGCTATCTGGTCTAATTGTTTCACATGCTGTGATGTTATATAACATAAAATTAGAAAATGCTATTATAAATATAAAAGTAAAAGCATTAAACGAGCATCACAGCCTTATATCAGTGTGCTCAATCCTAACGTTGAAAACATCGGTCTAACTTATACTTATTTTTATTTTCTAAGAATAATATTGTAAAAGGTCGGCGGCGCTTATTATTATATATTTTAAAAATTATATTAGCAGTGTCGTGGTTTAGTGGAAGACATATAATTAGAATGTATTAAAATGTTTTAGATTTAGTTTACCCAGAAAAGAAAATTTTAAATTAGAGCGGAATAATGCATAATAAGAAATTTCTTTCAATTTATTTAGAAGATCACTTTAGAACATTCTATAATAAAAGTATAAATAATTTTAAAACATTTTTTAAATGATAATTGGAAATTTAAAAATTAGAAATTCCCAGGATTTTGGATTAGACAATAGTTTCCTTGTGAGTTGAGATTGTCCAATCTAATGCTAAAGCAATGGAACTCAGACAATGGAAAATTTTCCTTGACAGAGTAGCTATGTAAGGAGGTTCCGCATTCGTCCATATTCTGAGTTATTGGATTTGATGGAATGAATTATGAGAGATATTTCTGGAAAACTAAACCACAAACTTAGTGGAAATTTTTTTCTAGAATATATGAAGAGTTAGAAGATGATAAGTAAAAATTAATATTAAACTAAACGATTCCCGACGTAATCCGAAAACGTTCTTCATCAAGATAGTGCCATTACCTCTTCTCTTTGCAATAACACTACATCAATAGCTATGGATTCTCCTCATACACAAGAATATCAATTTTTACAAATTTTGCAGGGCCAACACACTGCTTACTGTATATTACATTTGGGGCCTCAAGAAATTTGACAAGCAATGGCATCATCCATATACATCTCACTCAGACATTACTAATAAAGGTGGCTAGCAACAACTAACCCAACTACAGTAAATTCATTCATCCTAACACTCCTACCCTATCCTTTCCTATTGTATTTTCCTCACTCTCGGATATATAATTGGCAATGCACTAAAAAAAGTGCATAGACCAAAGCCGAACCTTTAAAAATTAGAATTCTAGATAAATTTAAACTTCAAAGAAAAAAAATCTCAATTTATCCGTGTACTGTTCCTTCTTCCCCACCACTTTTTCTTCATTTTCTCAAGTGCGCCATCTTCATTGCCAAGTTTATTTAAAATGACTTTTGTTTCACGCAGTCTAGCCCCGTAATCCTTTTTCCAAGCTTCAAACATTTGTTTTAACCTCCTAAGCTCTTGATCTGGGCTTAAACTTGCTTCTACCTGACCAGATTTTACCTCAACCAAGAACTTGGCATCATCACCAAATACTTGACTCCGATGCTCGAATTCTTCAGCCAGCCTACTTATAACACTTAAACCAGCACTCGTTGATCTTGCCCCGTTGCTTTCTTGGCGTCTGTGATTACCTCCTACATCCCAGCTGTAATCCCTCTCATCACTTGCATTAACAGATGCATCTGAATTTCTTTCAGAGTCATCAATTGCAAGGCTTTTCTTTGCAATGGAGAGGCTAGATTGTAGGGACCTCATTTGTTTCTGCCACACTTCTTCCATGGATTTCATCTTTAATTCATATTCAGACCATCTGCTCTCATATTGCTGGAGCCGTTGACGAACGATGTCATTTTCTTCTTCTTTGTCTCTCAAGGCTGCTTCAGCCTGAAGTACCCGGCGCTGTAATTCGGCCAGGAAAGATGACTTAACCAGAACCTCGTCTGATTCTTTCATCTGTTTCGAAGTTCATGATTGTCAGAATCACAAAGATGGTGTCTTTAAAAGTTGAATATAATATAAAACATAAGAGTCCACATATTTTAGTTTCTAAACTATAGGAAAGAGAATACCGTCATGTCTCCAGATTTCAAAAATCCAATATTTCCTGAACATCTTCTGACCAACCAACCCCGAATAACTGCAAAAGGTAGGTCCAATAAAATTGTGAAAAACTATTAACAGCACGCCATTGAAAAGACTGGTGTTCAGACTCCAACAAAAAACATCATTTTTATGTAAAACTATCTTGGGCTTCATTCCCCATTTATTCTTGAAAAGAAGAAATGGTGTTATCTTTAACAGCCTTAATTTAAATATCCCATACAACAAAAATTGGTATCATATATTTTAGAATTTATCATCTATAATCTTTACCTGCTTGTATGACTGTTGCCGCATCACTAATACTTTTCATTCTGTTTCTTGCAAATACTGCTTTCACGTGCTTCTGTATAGTAACAGCAGCTCTATGCCTCTTTAGTAAAGCTGAATACTCCTTTCTGGTTTTGTGCCCCCTAATAACTACATGAATAGGCAAGGCGTGTTCATTTCTTTAAAATTTTCTGCACTAAACATGACTTAAAGAATAAGGTAGTGGAAAAGAATATACATGACTGCAAAGTACTGATTCCCCCCTGAAGCTCCTTGAGAGAACGACGAGCTTGGTGACCCCTAAAACAACTTTGTACACGTAAAATACCATGGAGGGTACGATTTCTAGTATCTTCAAGCACACCGATCTGCAATGCCATCATGCATCATAAGTTGGAATATATTTAAAATAAATTACGCTCCTACAACTTTCATAAAGGAAATCAATTGCAGGTATAAATAGAACTACAAACTATAAAATATAATTCAACCTAATACCAAATCACTAAAGCTCAAAATTTTCTGGTTTAGAAAGCACATGGAGTTAGTATAAGATCTTTTGGGGGATCTGAGAAAGAAGTTGTATAGAATTCAAAAAATTAATCATATATTACCTGTCCTGTTCTGAAAAATAATTTCGTGTAGCCAACTTGATACATCTCAGGCAATATATTAAACTGATGAAGAATTGCAACTGACACACTAAGTGGATCCTGAGATGCAACATTATCAAGGAGGAGAAAACCATATCTGATTCCATGCACCGATCAAGAAAAAGGTTAGACACGTGCAAAACCAATTCTGATTCAACTAAATCACCAGTTTTTCTGTCATTATACCTTCTGGCAAACTTTTGGTGAGACATTCTTGTTGGGAAACCCGATCTTGATATTCGAACGACTTCAAGGACCCCACAACATCTCAGCTGTTGCAATACAAGCCCTTGCTCATATGATTCAGGAGATTGGAGATTATTTGGTTTAATACAGCGAATAAAATGTGGAGTAGTGCTTTCTAGTCGTTGCATCAATAGGAACAATTGGCCCTGAACACCAACAAATAAAATAATTTTAATATCAAATAAAGTGCAATAAATATCAATATCTATGAAAATAAATATTTAAGTAGCTTTTAGTAGTGGGGAAAGACTATTCATCTACCTTCCAAATAATACATGGTTTAATTATTATTCATTCAAAACAATGAAAGAAATAATAAGAATAAACTAAATACTAATTTGCTAAAGCATTTGTGATAAATCCATTTCGTTGTATTATAACCCATTCTATAAGTGGATTTGGGGGATAAATAGGGCTTAATGTCATATTTCTCCCACACTAAAGATTCACAGTAAATACTAGTTCCTTCGTATAAACTTTATTACATAGATTGGTTTAGATTTCAACGATTTTCCATCTTGGTTTCATTCAAATTATGTATTTTGTTAGGGTTGACATTACAGTTGCCAAAATGGGCTAAAACCCATGAGTCAACATGGACCACCATGAGTATAAGCCAGGTTGAGTTAAATTTCTTTTTGCAAATTTCACTACGGACCAAAAATGGACTCACCTCACTAAGAACCTAATTCACCCAGGTTGAACCTGAGGCCAGCCGAATTGGTGAGCCAACCTGAACATAAAAAAAAAAATTCCACCTCATTCTTAACTTAAACTCCAGCCCAAATACACAAGCAAACTTTATTTTTTTAAAATTTTGGGGGGAGAGACCCACACTCATGACACTTCATTCACTCCTACCTTTGTCTCTCATTAATCACATGTTTTAACCCATTTTAAGCTTTGAGATGAGTACGTTGGATTGACTTTTGAGAATATTTATATTTTATTTAGAATTATGATTTAATTTTTGGGATAAATGATTTATTTATTGTCTAAAATGAGAAAAAAAAATTAAAATAGGTTTGGACTTTTTGGATTTTGATTACATATTAAAATAAATGTTAGATCGAAAATAAAAAGAAAATTGTAATTTTTTTTAATTAAGCTAACTTGTTTGATCCACCACCCGTGGTGGGTCGGACCAGGTTCAAGTTTCTTGAGTCAAATTGGATTAACTCACTAAGTGGTCAATCCGTGATGGACTGGACTAGGTTGTGTGGCTCGTTTTGACAATTCTAGTTGACATTTAAGTATCCCAAAGGATTAGTAAAGTGATGGAACTGGTTATTGAAGTCACTAGCATGTGCACTCCAAAAGCTTTAACTGGTTATTGAAGTCACTAGCATGTGCACTCCAAAAGCCTTATGTGGCCACAATAGAGCCTTATGTTTACACCATGATTATTTATTAACTAGAAATAAAGCCAATTTAAAGTATATATGTGAGCTTCTAACACTTCCTCTTGCCAAGGTATATACATCTCGTGCGTAGGACTAGATATTATACTTTAGTGTGAGGATACAAACCTCATGCCGAGGTGTGTTGGAAGTCCTACATCGACTAGAAATAAGGCCAATTTAAAGTATATATGTGGATACAAACCTCACCTTACAAGTCAGTTTTGTGAGATTGAATTAGGCTTAAAGTCCACTTTTAACACTCTTCTCGTTTTCCTATCTTTTTGTTAGAACAATTTCTAGGAAATTAAGCGTTACATAATCTAGGAAATTAGGTAATTGATTCCTAATTATTAGTTATTTTTATTATAATTGATTCTATAAAATAGTATAAATACATACTGTGTGGTCTGCATTAGACATACAATACATTCAAAACATATACAATTTTTTAGTTTTGCTAAATGTTTAAGTTAAAGGAAGAGATTAACAATTTGAAGTTGAACTCATGTAATCTATTTCTAGCAATTTCAATCTATGGTTTTTCCTGTTTGGATCTGAAGTGAACAACAAAATTCTTGACTATCAAAGGTTTTGAGTTGATTCTTATGTCATATTTTTGAATTCCTAAACCTAATTCATGTTACAAATGAACTCACCTAAGGAATTGGGAGTTTCAATTTAAAAGATAGGTATACCAAGGGATTGGAATTGACCTAACTTCCCCTAAATAGTGACTTTTGCCTTATTTTCTAAAATCCTCTGGTTTTGTGTGAATTTTCTCATTAGTAATTTTAGTGTCTCACTTAGTGCATACCATCCATGCTCTTCTGATTGTGAGCTCGGTTCTGGAGTAAGAATCCCCATGAGTGATAGATTACAGTGATAGGATACTGGGTGATAGGACAGAAGGCAGGGAAGTCGAACGGTAGGAGGCAGGAGAGTCAAATGGTAGGAGGCAAGGGGAAACAAGCCGAACGGTGGAAGGCGGTAAAGAGCTGCAGTCGAACGGTAGGAGGCAGGGGGAAGCAAGCCGAACGGTTGAAGGCGGTGAAGAGATGGAGCCAATCAGTTAAAGATTGACTATCCTAACTGGGACAACAGTTAGGATAAGCGGGAAATATTTAGTAATACTTATAGTAAATAGAACTATATCCTAGGGAAATATTCAGTACAAGTTAATTACAATTAGAGCTATATCCTAGGGAAATATTCAGTATAAGTTAATTATAGTAAATAGAGCTATATCCTAGGGGAAATATTAAATACAAGTTAATTATAGTAAATAGAACCATATTCTAGGGAAATATTTAATATAAATAAAGCCTAGACACTATTGTTTAGGGCATGCTTTTGATTATTGAGTTTGTTGATAGGCGGCTATGCTCCTGTGAGTGAGGTTATGCTCCCAAGTAATTGACGGAAGTTATGCTCCCAATTACCCTTGTTTACTTTTGTTTATTCAGATATCACCATCAATAAAAGAGATTTATTCGTCCATTATCATTCGTTCATTGTCCTGTGCTTGTTGTGTGAGAGGTTATCTAGTTGGGTTTTGTACTCAGGCAACATACAGTGTGCAATCCTATATACTTGTAGATCACACATCACTTAGATTCTTTTGTGAAAAATGAAGTTTTTTATCACTTCATGATTAAGGTACTGTACCTTGAATTTTGTTGCAACACTTAGCTTTTGGGAATCTGCCCCACCTGACTTATGCAAGGGACCAACTACTGGTTTATCAGACTGAGTGAGCATATGAGATGCAAATATTTGAGGAAGAGGGCATGTGCATGAGGATAGAAGTTGGATGGAATCCAAGTGCAATAGGTCTCTGTTCTTCTCCAGAAATCCAGTTGTATCATAGGTTACCTGAGTGGAGCAACAAGTAGAACTATCAAACGGTCAGGTCATATGATTAAACTAAAATTAATAAGAAATGAGTAACCCTCTAAGGACAATTACTGTATTTGGGAGTTCAAAATATTTAGTATGAAATATCAATAAAGCAATAGTTAACTAATATCACAATTCAAATGTGGTAGAATAGTCTTACTATTAATATCCTCCTTAAAACCTAGACATATCACACATTACAAATATCACAAGGTTAAGTTAAATTGATTCTCCATGTGAACATGCCAACAGATTTTAAACAAATATACTGAGAGGAATGCTAGTAACACCCACTTTAACACATTCCTTACTATAGGTTGACTTTGAATGTCTAGTGGGATCCATTAAATTGGCAATACAACAACTAAATAATTGTCACACATGAATTTCAACTTCTATAGTAAAGTGTGTTGACAAGTGCACGTCAAAGATTATGTTGCTAGCATTTCTCATTCCTGTAGAACATGATCAGAATAATACCTGCCCAGCATAATGGTGAACAGTAAATGCTTGGTCTCTTTCTCCTTTGAAACATGAATTAGAATTCAAATGCTGCTTAAGCTTGTTGGCAAATGTTAAATCTGTGCCATTTGGAAAAGTGGATTCTTCATCTAACAGGGACAACAACCCCAGTGGCCTCTGCAAATATATCAGAAGTCAAGTTTAAGACACAAGATTTCTAATCATGAATGTCAGAATACCCACAGCAAGGAATAAAAGTGTAGTTGCCATAAGAAGAGCACGGTTTCTAATCAAGAATGCCAGAATAACCACAGCAAGGAATAAGAGTTTAGTTGACACAACAATGACACTCTTTGTTGTTGGAAGTCCTACATCGACTAGTGATAATGCCAATTTAGAGTATATTTGTGAGATTGAGTTAAGTTTAAAGTTCACTTCTTAACTCTTGTCATGGAGTCCCACACAGGCAAAAGGATGCTGCGTTGGAAGAGAATCAGGCAAAGGAAGATGTTGGTACTGTTTTTGCAGGAAAAAAATGAAGAGGCTTCTCTAGGCTCAAAAAATGGATCAGATTATTGACACTATACTAAGTTTTGCTAATTGTGTGTCTAGAACAGTACAAACAGGTACATGTATCTATGTATGTACAAAATAATGAAATCGATAATACAGTGATAAAAGTAATTAATTACAACCCCAAAATTAAGGAAAGAGTAATTATACAAGTGTTACATCTAATATAAACATGTTTCGACCAAGCTTCAGAATATATAGAACTTATTAAACCAAAGCATGAAAAACAATAACATATCTTTCCCTTTGTAAGTCATATTCTTCTTTTACACTGCATATGTTGATATATACAAGACATGACAAAATGGCATAAATTTCTTTGAGCATACAAGCCCGACATATCCTACCAAGCTGAACTAACTAGATAACATTTTCCCACAGAAATCATTCAATTTTCAAGCACACTGGAGATTATGCAGTAAAGAAGTCAGGGGGAACTAAGATATTTTGTACCTTCTCAAAAAGATTAAGGCAGTCTTGGTTGTCTTCAAATTCAACTTTAGCCCAGTCAATGCCATCTTGGATATATTCCTTAAAGCAACAATTCACAAGCATAAACAGATATTTCGATTTCCAGAGGTATTCAGTGTTGTATTTCATTTAAGGTACTAGGACATTCAATAATTGTTCAAGCGTGGGATATATACCTCCTGTTCTAACTTGAATAAATGACGATTGAAATGTTGCTGTAATCTCTCATTAGCATAATTTATGCAGAATTGCTCAAAACTGTTTCTCTGCAGGCATAAAAAGGTATAGTATCAATAGAGCCAAAATATTTAATATGCAACAGGTTGAAGACGGTAAAATAAGTAATGAAGTACACAAGGTTTAATGTAAACATACATTGAAAGATTCAAAGCCGTAGATATCTAGAATACTGATTGATCTGCCTGTGCGTCTTTTGCCAACAGCAAGTGATTTATTTATCTGTTCAACCAACCAATCAAACAGGCATGCATATATTGACTTTGCCAAAGCATCTCTTGCATCAATTGCCTGTAAGACAAACAATGTATTATTTGAGATATTGAGAAAGAAAAAAAAGTACCAATATGATTCCATGATGAACTTAACAAATCAAAGGTATATTGAGGATAATGATTAAGAAAATGTTTTAACATCAAATATAGAGACTCCAAAATGAATCACTGTCTTGCAAAGGCGCAGGAGCAATACCGAGACCTTAAACATGATCCATGCATTTTAAGTAACCAATGGGCGTCATTATAACAGGATTAATGCCCCATGTATACATGAATTATTCACATTTAAAAGCTGAATAGAACTCCCAAGAAAATTAAAACAAGTTAATGTTCGTCACCAATAAATTGGCATATGAACACGCAGAAATGCAGTACAACTTGAAGTTCCAAATATTTCCAGTAACTAGGAAGTCACAATTTTTCCATCCATAGTTTTAGACCAAGGTAAAGTTTAGTATGACAGTTATTTTACCTGTGATAGTGTCAACTTTTGGACAATATTATCATTACCAACTTTCATCTTGCGAGTAGATAGAGTCAACTTGAGATCTTCAATGTCACAGCCTATCAATTTGGCTACATGGAACAGACCTATAAGAACCAGAGAAAAGGTCACTTCTAAACAGGTATTGAATAACTTGAAACACATTAAGGCATCTAATACATGTTAAAAACATATGTACCAAAAATTAGACATGAAATTGTAAATAGAAATTATCAGATCAAAATGAAATCAAGTCATTGTTACAGCAGAAAATTTAAATGACGGTTCAGTGTCAAGGACTAATTCTCCTACGACCTTAAGATGTCCAGTAATGGATGGATGACGAATTTCTTTGTAAGACAATGCAAAGTGCCTCTTGTATTGGGCTAAAATTCAAATTTTACCTAGAAGAACAGGTACAAGGATCAAATTCCTGATCCTATCCACCAGGTCATAGACTTTAATACCATATTAAAATCATATGGTTTAGATAAGGAACAAAAAAGGGGAGATCAAACACTAAATAAGATACAAACTGATAATGTAAATGATATCATATTGATATAGTTCCTACTCCATATTGTTATTGCTAAAATTATCAGATTTTAGGGAAGTGATACAAAAAGAAATGAAAAACTGAATTTGTAATAGATTTATGACAATGTGCTGTTATGCTGATGTGTTAAATAATATCTTCACAAAATCTAGAGCACTAACCCATCTTTAATATGTTGACATGTTCTATAATATGTTAATAATACAATATTAGGTAGACATTGTCAGTAGAGGCTCTGAAAATTTCTTACCCTCATCTTCTACGGCTTGAACATGGTTTTCATTATCAATTACAGTGAAAGATATGTTTCCCAACCATAATACAGCAGCAAGCATTGCAAATACATTCTCCTGGTCTTCTTTACTAATGTGAACAACATCAAGAGCTTCCTGAAAGTTGGCAATAGTATATTTGTTTTTGTGTCAAGCAGAAGTAAGAAATCATTCGAGAGTCTATGGAGGCAGATCATCTTTAAACTACAAGGATAGTGTACCATGACTGTGCGAAACTCTTCTGCATCATTAATACCAGTAATTGAATAACAATTGCTCTGCCTCAGATATTTATAATCTTCTGCATTTTGAAGGTTTAGCTTCCCTGAATTATAAATCAAACAAACCATTAAATAGAAGGTCAAATATTATAGAGAAGAACACAACATTAAATGATACAGACAAGACAAACACAAGTACCAAGCTTATGTCAGCTGCGTTCCAGTTTTCCAATTGTTTTCACTAAGTTGTTGGTTAATGTTATCCGTGTTTCCATAATTAAAAAGAGATCAAAACCGCTAGTTGGAAACATAAAATAAAAGTTATTGAATTAAAAATTAAGCAATAAATTGGGAACTACGTGCATGTTTGGGTTTTGATAGTAAAATAGTTTATTGTAAAATAGTTTATTGTAAAATTATTATTCTTATCAAACAATTAGTTGAAAAAGAGAACTTCTGAAGTTTTGAGCTTGGAATCATATTAGCCAAATTGTATATCGCCATTGTGTGTGGGTTCAAATAGTAGATTTTCACAATTCATGGAAACTACTTGCATCATTTCCAAGGAATAATTTGTTTCTCCATTGACAATATAGAGACTTAAAAACTGTCCACAATATGCAACAAATATATTAGCAGGGGTGAAGAAGTATTATAAAATAGTAATTACCCCTTAGAGATGGAGGTGCACCAGCACATAACTGATAAAATATATGATAGGATCTTTCCCCTTCATTGCACTGGACTACTCTAGACTGTTCACATACCAAATAAAACTAGTGTTAACTGATGCAACACAAGCACAATGTAAAACCAAAAATACTTAGAAATGTATTATAAAACCATTAATGTGTCTCCACCTAGAAGTCTAAGCCTATGAGAGAGTTGATGCATAACAAAAAATAGCTCTGAAGAGGAATTACCTTTTCCAGCAAGACTGTTTTGGTCATCCAAGGATAAGCACATATTCCAACACAGATACAAACATTTACCACAATGGTTAGTTGCAAACTTTGGGTGGGAAAAAAGACAAATGGTTTCAACTTTTAAACAGAATAAAACCTACATGTTTGAATATTAGCACCGGAGATTTTTCCAGTTTCACTGAAGTGAATCTCAATGAGCTTTCCCTGTGACATTCAACCAAATGAAAAAAATTTCAGAATCAAAAGGAAATGGGATCACAGCTTAATATATAAAGAGAAGCACAACTAGAAGCTGTCAGCAACCCATATTACTAAATGCATTAAACATCATCAGCCAAAGTAGGTAACTGGCCTAGGCCTAATCTTGGGAAAGTGTAAAAAGTTAGGGGTATTTTGATATGATCTAGATGGGTCAATGTAATTTTGGATTTTCTTTATAATTTTTATTATGTTATTTTAAGCATGCGGCAAAATTGTCAAATGGGAAGATAAAAACTCACAACACAGTGAACCATTCATGATCTCGGTGTAGGAAATAATGATGCATATAATAGGAATTAAATGCAACACTAGTGGGAACATTACAGACTAGTCACGGGGAATTGATGTGGAATTTAGTGAGCCTTCTTACGGTTGTCTAGAATGACACATGATGTAAAAGGATATATTTGTTGTGAGATTTCTTTTACATTCAATCTAAAAAAATTGGATTTGTATGGTAGGTACAAGTGCTGAAGTTTCTGCTCAACTCAATGCATATCACAAATCATTGATTGATATTTGGTTTCACAAATGGAGAGGAAGTTGAAAAGAGAGCAAATATATAGGGATAAAGAGAGAATTATTGGAAAGACGTGTTGTAATTATGACGAGAGAAAGAGAGATGGAGAAGAAGAAAAACAGAGAGCTAGAGCTAGTAGGAAAAAAAAATTACAGAAGAAAAATAAATAAATGATAAGGAGTTCAGAGAAAATTAAATAAAAGAGAAAGAATCCAGAGAAAAAGAAATAAAAGATAAGAAATTGAGGGAAAAGGAAATTCGAGGAAAAAAGATAGAAGGAAAGGGGAAAAGGAGAAAAGAAGTGACATATATTGTTTTGACCATTCAACAATGTGAAGAACATTATTCGGTATCTATCAATAAATCAAGAGGGATCAATATAAATATCACATGGGAAGATAGAAACTGATTTCATTGTAGGAAATAATGACGCATATAATAGGAATTAAATGCCACACTAATAGGATTTAATTACCAATGAACATTAAACACTACTTTGCGGGAATTAACCCAATTTTTCATTTTCTCATCAGTAATTATATTAACCCTGCTAGATTATAACATATTTGACCAAAACAGACGGGACAAAAGTAATTGAGGGATGTGGGAGATTGCTAGTCAGTTAGATATGTAGGAAAGAGAATTCTGGAGAGGAATATAGGGGAAAATTTGTTGATGTAATCTTCAGACGGTCATCCATTCTCGGTGTTATCATTAGCATACATCACAATACTACACATTCATTCCCGTATATCAACTGTTTCTATGACCTGAGTGAGGGAATGTATCAGCAGTTCACAGGAATGCCAACTTAAAGAATTAACATCATGAGTCAGGGATCTTACAAAACGACTTGAGTTGTCATTTCTCAATGTTTTTGCATTACCAAAGGCTTCTAATATTGGATTAGTCTTCAAGATTTCATACTCTATTCCACTTCCACCACCAAGGGCAGCCAAGTACTGCATTGCTATTTTTGCTGTCTCAGTCTTCCCTGCTCCACTCTCACCACTGAAAAGTTGCATGTAACTATTACTACAGGTCCCAACTCAAACACAAGCAATCAAGGGGCATGCAAGATTGAAATCCAATAAAGAGCCTGTCATTAACGAAAAAAACTCTACAAACAGCAGGAAGAAGCCATTTTTACATCCATTAAAATGTTACCCAGGATGGAAAAATAAGTTTTTTTGTTGTCTCTGTCCAATAAATTGAAACTCCATTATACAAAAGTTACATCATATAAATGATAGAGAGAAATGAGAAAGAAGAATTGAAGGAACAAAATGCACCAAATAACACCGTTTGGTGTGGATTGGGGGATTTCTATATGGAAACTGGAATATTATGCATATGTATGGACAGATAAGCTTTCCAGAAAAAAATCTGGAAGACTAAGAAAATGGAATTAAAACAATTAATAACTCAAGCGGTTTCTTCCTAAATGCTCTTTAAATATTGCTAACTGATTGAGTAGGTTGGAATTATTTTAACCGAGATCTCCTTTTTTATACGTTCCATACCTCACATGGTCAGACTAACTTCTTGGGGAAATTACTAATCCGAGATTCAGAGTAGTTTTCAAAAAATTAAAATATTAGTTAATTATTCAGAAATTAACTGTCCGTAAATAAAAATGCAATAATCATGACAAGTTTCAGTTTAGAATTTAAATACAAGAGTGAAACTTAAGACTAGTATTCATATTCATATAAATTACAATAGATATAATAAAAAAACATTAAATTTAAGAAGCTTACAAAAAAGACAATAAATACAGTTGTCTTAGCAAAGACACTAATAAAAATAAAAATTCTAAAAAAGAATTACTGACCTTATAATTATAGATTGATTTACTTCGTCTGGAAGGAAAAAAGACCAAGAGTCAGCAACTTCTTATAAAATAAATGGAAGTGGTCTTGCACACTAAAGTTGCAACTATGAACGTAGATATAAAGAAACAAAAATTTACCCCGTATCATTTCTCGGATGGCTGTGTCTGTTATTGCATATACATGAGGGCTTTCAATTGCTTTACGCTTGTAGGCTTCAATATAATCATTACCATATAGAGGAACTTTCTTAAAGGGATTTATTGCAACCAAAACAGGCCCTGCTTTTGTCTGAATTGTATATAGTCATACACATAAATACATAAGAAGCTACGATCATGAAAGAAATTGTTGAGGAAAACATTAAAGAGACATAATGACTTACATAAATCATGTTTTGATTGTATCTATATTGCAGGTTGTATAAAACAGACGGTTCATTTAAATAACTAAGTTGCATGAGGTCATCCACCCCATCAAGGATATCAGGATTTGCTGGCACTAAACTTTCTTCTTTCACTTTCAAAACCTATAATCAAGCCCAAGTGTTAAAAAAAGCCAAAAAATGAAGATTACCACTCTTCAGAAATACTGTAATTTGTCTTACCTTTCCGTCAGACAGTAAAATGATGGATTCATTTCCAGAAGTTGATATCATCTTCCCCAGCTCCCAGTTCCCATTCGGAAGTTGAAACCAAGACTGAAGCTTCTGTAATAGTGAACTTCAGCAGTAAGGATAAGAAAAAATTTAAATTATCTAGTAATGAGGAATGGCTCAAATAAACTAGAGAGAATTGTCCTGATTTGCTTACATGGCATTCACTGTTTTGATATCTTAAGAGGAAAATGGCCAACACAGAAAAATTACATGGCCCCATAAAACAAAATACACAGTAATCCATCAAGGAAACAAAAATAGAAATAACAAGGAACAGACATCTTTGTTTTGTTTCCAACTGGAATAGTGATTAACTGCCAACAATAGCAAATATTTAAATACATAAATTACTCATTACCAAGACAATTGACAAGAGATATAAGGAATTGAGTCGATAAAATGAAAAACTTCCAGAGACTGAATAATGTCTCTTCTTCAATTTTCAAACCCCAACATAAGGATATTCTGACAAAAGCAACACTAAATTAAAGATATATAAGATGACAAAAGAAGCACGGGATAGCCCCTAGCCTTTAGTGGCTTCCAGATTTATTGCAGTAAAGGTATTGGAAGGGAAATAAATATTCCATTTATGTAAATACTATCTTTAAGGCTATTACCCTGGCATTGTGCTTTTTAGCACATATGCACAGGAAAAAAGAGAGTTCTCTCAAATCAAAAGTAATGGATGTAATAGATATTCTTATAGATGCAACTTCCAAAAGAATAGAGACATTTTTTCTATAGTTTTCTTTACTAATTACTGGTGCCAAAGCAAAATACACACAATAGTTTCTCCTCAGCTCTTTCTAATACTCGATATCCAACAATCCACATCAATCAATCCAATTGAATATTTAAAAACCTTCAAAGCCCAATGAAAAGGTACAAAAAGTTGTCACAGTTTTAAAATAATTGACTTACCTAAGAAACATGTTGATGCAGGAGGAAGGGAAGCCTATTATGATGGTATTTTATATTTTTTTTTTGGTGATTTCATTGTGGATTTTTTAGTTGTTTTACACAGTAAGTAGCCTGCAGTAGATTAGTTTGTTTTTAGGAATTTTTTTTATTCCTGTTAAGGTGTTACCCATCGATTCTAAGTTATCTACTCCCCTCTTTCGTCCCTTTTGACCAACCTTTGTTTTGTATGTTTCAATATGCAATAAATTTTGACCATGATCCAAATGTGACGTCCAACCAAAACTGACGGAATGTGAACTTTCCTACCATTGTCTCCATCTTAGATAGCCAACGTTAAGTAATCTTTTACAAACTAAAGTCAAATTTTAGTAGGAGGTTCTGCGAATGTTGGTACTTGTTAGCCAACTCTCATGGCTTTGGAAGCACGCTCTGTAGCGATTATGGTAGATCACTACATCTATGCTAAAGGAAATATGTTCACAAAATACAAGTACTCTGTAAAAAACTACCATGTACAATATAATAATATAAATAATAACCTACAACAAACCCTAACAAAAATTGAACGTGCAAACTTCCAAATTAAAGATTTTTTATAAATACATCAATTTCTCGCACATTCTTTGAGAAAAATCAAGTTATTCATAAAACTGAATAATTATATCACAGAAATCCTTAAGCACATTAGAAATTCAACCTGTGACTAAATTGATATTCCGAAGCCAAAAGTACCTTTTTCGAAGAATAAGGAGTGGTATCACTCCACCTGCGTTCTCTGGAGGACATTGAAATTGATGGGAAGGACAGAGGAACGGTTTCAAGGTCTTCATCAGCAATGGACGATCTGTCCTCTAATGAAACACCTTTTCTGCTGTACGCTACATCCTCATCATAAAGACCCACGTCACCCGCATGGTTAAGAGCTTGCTCGGAAACCTCCCCTACCAAAGCATCGTTTTCCGGACTACTTGATCCAGTGGCATCACTGCTTCTCAATTTCGCATCTCCATGGTTTTCCATTTTACCAGAACTAATCTTGAATTCAGGGGGCAACGATTTGATAGAGTGGAGTGCAGGCATGACCTTGGATGTCACAGACATTTGCCCTTAAATAGCTCTGCTACAAACCGACAACACAACCAAGCATAAGATAGATTTTCAAAATGCTGAAGTAAACGAATAGATAGATTTTCTTCCAAATAAATAAATAAAAGGGATCCCTTTTGCAACCAAAAGTGCCTCTCAAACTTTTTAACAAGGCCCCATTGAATGACTATTTCAGATAAACACACATAACATAATGGAGGGGACCATAGCTCAAGACACAGATTTTTGTGCTGCGTTGCTTGTGCCCATCCCTTAAAATTTGTCACTCACTCGCTCGCTAGCTCGCTCAACCTCATCCTAGCACCTAAACTGTAAAGCTCAAAACCATCAATTCAATAAAGCAAAACCTTCACTTTAACCAAACCTAAAACTTTCCCGATCTGACACTCAAAACATTTTTTCAAAGTTCAAAGCCACCTCCATGCTTCAAACTAATTCAAAAACTCACAAACTAAAAATGCCGCTGCAACAGTTGCCCCAACAGATCCTCCAATTCCCCGAATCACGAAAACTAAAAAATCAACCTCTAAAATCGCGAAAATTTAACAATCTCGCTTCCGAATTCTTGACTTGAGAAACCAGAAAAAACAAAAACTCGAACCTCACCCAAGAATTGAGCATGACAACTTTTCCATCCATCTGACGCTCAGTAACCAATTAAGCACAAAAGAAAAGAAAGAAGCAACAGAGAAAGCGGAGCAGGAAACAAACAACACCTAGTGAAGTTTCTTGACCGATCCAGAACCACAGACAATTAAAGAAACAAAGCTTGCTGAGAATGTGAACACAACTTCTGAAGAAGAAGAAGATCTTGGTGAAGAGTGATGATGATGATGATGGAGACGCAGTGATTGAAGAAGATTGTTGGCGTGTTGGTGTGAGTGAGAAGTTAGAGAACAATCTCTCTGACAAAAGGGATGTTTGTAATTGTTTGGTTTCCGAGAAAGTTGAGAGAGAAAATCAAAATTATTCATTCGCCACCCATCCACGCCTTCTGGAGAACAGCCTACTTTTTCCCTTTCCTTTCTCTCATTTTTAAATTAAACCTTTAATACCTATTTTTATATATCATCATTTTTTTAATCTCAATTGTTACTTTTATAATAATTAAAATATATTTCCAAAATTAATTACTCTTAAATTATACCAATTTGATGGATTCATTTGCATTTAAAAGATTTTATCTTTCATTTATGGAATTTTTGTGGCGTTTACAATTTGATGCCTTTTTTTTCTTTAGCCAACCAATTTTGAAATTTGAAACAAAATTCAACGAATTGACGAAATTGACCCTCAGAGGCTTGACTTCTAATTTGTGAACTTTGCTAGTTAGCAATAGTGCCACACAGTCACCGTCCTACAATAAATCATTGTTACCGAGCTAAGAACACCATCATGCTAATTATTATTCATTTAATTACACTTTAATTTCTAGCCATTGTGTAATTTTAATCATTAATTGTGTTATTTGAGTGTATAATCGTATCTTTCTTATCCTCTATCTCACAAAAATTTTCAACATTCATTTTTACTATGTTTAAACATTTCTTTACGAATACTTCTATCATAAAATGAAGAAAGAAAATATCAAATTAATTTTTTCACATATTTTTTTTTCTGATTGTTTACTTTTTAATTTGTGTAAAACTTAATTTCTGTTTATAGAAGAAAAAAAATTCGAATTTCAATTATATCCATATAATATCTAGCATTACAATTACAAGTGTGTAATTTTTGTATTTTAAATATAAAATACTATCATATAAGGAAAGATATTAAAATTAAAATTAATTAAAATGATATACAATTACAACATTTTAAAAATTTAATTAATGTACTTGAAATTTGAAACTAAAGTTGCATATGTGCTATAGTTAGAAGCTCAGTAAACAGAAGTAAAACTTCAATAATATAATTGCATTTTTGGGATAACAGAAGTACAATTAAACCTAATATATTAGTCTTAAAATTTGTAATTATCTTTAATGTGTTGTTTGGTCGTGGAATAAACTAAAGAAACTAATGAATAATTTGGTAGGACTGACTTCTTTTATTTTGTTGCTTTGTCTCGAAAATGTAAAAAAGGAAAAAAAAAGAGAACAAAAAGAAAAAAAACATTACTATGTCACTATCATATGACAATAATGTTTGAGATCACCGATGATTTGTAACGTAAGTCATATAATAAATCAAGTGTTTATTTATTGGTTGATTTTTTCCTACCATAAAAAGAAATTTTGATATTGGAAATGTGTAGTGTTTTGAGCTAAAAAGAATATTATTTTTCTTCCGAAATATTTGCAATCGCACGTTAACAATAAGTAAAAGATGAGTTGTGTGGCTAAAGTTCGACCACTTTTATATTTTAATTAAATATCATATATTATCCTTCGGAAAGTATCAATTCATTTTCGTAAAAAAAGTTATTTTTTTTTCATATGAATATTGAAAAAAAAAAAAATCACCAAATGATTCCTTTATACTCAAGGTATTTGATGCTTTACTTTTTTTATTTATTATCATTTTTTATCTATTTCACACTGTTATACTATTTATTTTATTGTATATTTTTATTTTTTTTATTTCTCTTGAGACTGAAAGAAAGTGTTTAATTGATGTTTTTAAACTGAGAAATTTGGAATGAATTTGATTTTGATTATCTACTTAAAAAATATTAAATTTAGTAAGTAAAATGTTTTTAAACCACTTTTATTCTGTTATTTTGAAAACATAAGATATTATTGCAAGCATGCTGTATTTTAATGTTGTTTTTATTAAAAATTATAACACATGTAATTTTTTCTTTTATCTAATTGTAATTAATGTATTATTTGTTTTGTGGTTGAAATTTCAAATATTAACAGTAACTATACATTCAATTTTAATAATAACATAAGATTATATATATATATATATATATATATATATATATATATATATATATATACTAATATAATCGAATAACAATATCAAAAGTGCAAAATATTAAATAAAAAATTAATAGGTTTAATATCTAGTTCTATATTTCGTTATTTTTGGTTAAAGTGGTCCTCATAATTTTTTTGACGTTTAAAGTAGTCTTTTTTTTTAAATGTTCAATTTGATCATTTTCGCTGACGACATCTAAATCGTTAACGGTGTAGAGTCCACGTAAGAAAAACGGGATGAATTGTCACTTATCTATCTATGATATTATATTTTTAAAAGAGTAAATCAAGAAGATAAGAGGGTATAAATTTAGGGTTTTAAATCTTTTTAATATAATTTAAAACTTATGGATGGTGGGTAAATCACTTACCACAAATTCAATCCGAATAAACTATATTCTTAATGAGCTGGATTCAATTTTGATTTGTATGAAAATTTGTAATTTCTTTTAAAACCAAAATTTTAATCAATTTTAAGAGCACTATTCACTATGTAAAAATAAAGAAGATAAATCAAATGTAATAATAAAAAAAATACTTTACATCAATTAAACTAGAATCGTCCCAGCAATACAAGTTTTACATGAGTTGATACATCAATTGTTACAAAAAAAGATATGTTACTATTAAACTAAGTCAACCAACCTAAAATACGTTTCCTAAATTAAAAAAAAATGTCACAACACTTTAGAGTGATAAATTCTTAAACAACCAACATATTAACAATTGCATAAATTCTCTATTTTGTGCAAATGTAAGTTGTATCTATTATACACAAAAATTAGCCCTCCTTATTTTTTTCTCTCTAAACTATCATTCTTCGTATATCTATAGAATTATCCATTAAGGTCATTTACATTTTCTTTAATTTCCTTTCTATTAAAAAAATAAAAAAGAAAGCATACGACATTAAAGGAGAAAAATATAAAGAAAAAAAAATGCATGGAGTCAAGTGGGGAAAAAGAAACGAACCAAGTTGACGGATAAACAAGGTAATGTGGCCAATTGGCCTTTAACAAAAGAAAAAAATTATTTATTTATATATTGTTATTATTTTAAGGTGGAGACAATTTGAAAAGCTAGAAAGAGTCAAAGACTGGGTAATTTTAAATATGTTTATAGAGACATTTAATAACATTTTAATATAATACATGTGCTATTTTGCTATTAGGTTTAGAGTAACACAGTAATAAATAAATAATGAACCACTAAAAGTATAGTATATATACTATCTTAAAATATTATAAAAAAATCTGTATCAAAATATATTTTTTATAAGATAGTGCATTTGAAAAAATGGAAAGAAATTAGACACTTATACGATCGTTTTGAACTGTGACCGTCGGATTGCGTAGACAGAGGAAGTTGGTGTGGGGTGAACACAGGTGATTGCGCCGGCAAGTGTTAGCAGCGTACGGTGTAATGCACTTATACTGTCTCCTTCTTATTGTCGTTTTGAGATCTATGCATAAGGTCGATGGGCCCCACGCTGACACGGCTTATATTATGCCACCCAATCTTGACAGTTAATATTGCATTGTTACAAAATAGGTTTAATACGTTTTTGGTCCTCTTTTCGTAGGGTCTGTTCAAATTGGTCCTACTTTTTTTCAAAAGTTCACTAAGATTCCACTTTTCGCAAAAACGATGCACGTTAGTCCTTTTTTAGGTTTAATACGTATTTTGGTCCCTCTTTTCGTAGGGTCTGTTCAAATTGGTCCTACTTTTTTTCAAAAGTTCCCTATTTTGATCCCTATTTTGATCCCTCTTAGTGAACTTTTCGTATTTTGGTGAGCTGTACATTTTGATCCCTCAAAAGTTCACCTCAACGAAAAATGTACAGCTCACCAAAATACGAAAAGTTCACTAAGAGGGATCAAAATAGGGAACTTTTGAAAAAAAGTAGGACCAATTTGAACAGACCCTACGAAAAGAGGGACCAAAATACGTATTAAACCTAAAAAAGGACTAACGTGCATCGTTTTTGCGAAAAGTGGGATCTTAGTGAACTTTTGAAAAAAAGTAGGACCAATTTGAACAGACCCTACGAAAAGAGGGACCAAAATACGTATTAAACCTACAAAATATATTCAACTGTTAACGTAACTCCTTTTCTCTCGAACATGAAATTTTTTATCCCTTAAATGCTTTGGAGTGAATATTATTATGCTTTATGGAATCATGCAGACAGAAAGGGGTGAACTGATAGGGGAATTAGAACCAAAACCACACATAAAAACAAAAATAAAGTATTACAAAATGACAATGATACAATTGGTAGTCCCTACAGAGAAGACAAAAGACATTCGTTGAAGAAAGGAAAAAAATGGTTTCTGTAATTTTGAAGAAAAAATGAGATGCATTTGATCACTGAATGACATAAGAGAACAAATAGTTTTTTCATTTATCACAACACTTGTTTTGTCTGTTTCACGAAGAACAACCTCTTACATAACAAATAAGATAGCAAACATACAACAAAATCGAACAATCGAAATTTGGAAAGTAAACTGAAACTATATGAGTGGTATTGGCTGATGGGTAGGGTCCACATTAAGTTAATTTAGGACCAAGCTACCTTATTGAAGCATAAATCGCTAGAAAAAACATAAGACATTAACCTTAATAATAATGAACAACGAAAAGGCTCACGAACGATTTGTAGCAGCCATGCGATTGAGCTCATATTCACTACACAGAACTGACCATTTATGAGCCACCTCCAACATTTGAGATTCGTCTTTCCTCGCATTTTCAAGCTCCGTTTTGTATTCTACAGTTTCCGCAATGCATTTATTTTTTTCTTCCTCCAGAGATGATAAGGCAACCTCACAAACTCTTATTTCTTCCTTCAACATGATGATTTGTTCCTTCAAAACTATTTCCTTCCGTTGAAGTTCATCATAGAAATTCTTTTTAATGGTCACCTCATTCGCACGAGCTTCAAGTTCTGCCAACTTGTCAGTGGTGGCAAAGCCTTGCTTAAAGGAGAATAGAATGCTTGGCAAGTGTCGGTGCATAGTGTCTATAATATGTTTGAGTGCATCTGATACGTTGACATCTTTGAAAGGAAGGTTGGAAAGGAAATTAAGTGCAGACAAAAGGCGAAGGCTGTTAGTCTCAGAGCTAACTATATCCTTCAGAGACATCTTCAGATACTTTTCTAACTCAGCAAGGGTCTTTCCAACTAGCTTATCTTTACCCTCTTTCCCTACAACAACTTGTGCAAATAAACTCGTGATATCATTGGCCCCAAAGTTTTGAATGATTTTAGGATGGCCTTCACTTTCTTTAGCAATGCGTGCCTCAGTTTGGCTGCTCTTAACTTCACTCTGGAAGGAATAAGAAGAAAATATAACAGAAAAGACGTTAGCGTCAAGCCAGTAGTTGCAAAGCATTGAATTTCTTAACACCATTTTGGACGACTCATATAAGTGCAAGTAAAAGTTAAAATGTGATCTTTTTTTTCTTCGAGGGAAATATTAAGGAGATATTATATAAATGTGAACTTAGTCTAACCTACATAAAGTATTAACACTACTTTCAACTCAAATCTTAACACAATAAATTTATAAATCTTTTTTCTTATATGATGTTTATTATTTCCATCCCATGTGGGACTTTAGTCTTATACTTTAGACTTGAGAATGGTAACATCATTTTTATTTTGACCAAATATATTGGAAATGTGAATTGCATAAAATAAACTTACATGTGAATGTGATTTACGTTGTAAAGTAACTGTTGGATCCAACTTAGAGGTGCCGGATTCGGAAAGAATTGATGAAGCTGCCATATTGGTGTTCTTTGCTATGATTTCCTCTACAGCAACTTGATCAATACTCTGCGCAAGAACGAATGATATGTAGCTTTGGTGTAATAAGTTGCAGACTTGACTTCTTTCTATGACCTATACTAGCAGGGTTAAGTGCACATGCATATTAATTTAGAATAATTTAAGGTATTTTTGTTTGCCATTTACCTTTGGAATTTCACCAAGTGGTTTTTTCTGCTCCATCAAACACGGTTCACTAGGGTGCTGTGTGTCCACCAATGGCTAATAAAAGTAATAAAAAGGTGTAAAATCACAATAGTCTCATCTAATACTCATAAAAAGATTTATTAGACTCACATTTGAGGGTGTTTCAACTGTTTGCGAGTTTGTTAATGATGTTGCTATTCTTGGTATTTCTGAAGTGAAAGCTTCTGCAACAAATTCCTGCTCTGGTTCTTCATTTCTCGGAGCCAAAATGTGGTCATTAGCAACAACACCTATTTCACCTTCTTTATCAACCAAGTCAGAACCTTCTTCCAAGCGAATCTTCTGTGTATTACAAATTGAAAAAGTAGGATTGAGTGAGTGGCTCTAAAGTTTGAAAGGAGCCCTATATATTACTATTGCTTCTTCAAGTGCATATTGGTATGGAAAACCTCCTTCACTCTTTCATTCCTCATACACCAACTTTCCTTTTAGAGGTGGGCTTCTCAATTCTAAAGCAGTAGTTGGTATTGCTAGTCTATCAGTGATATGCTATAACTTTTTTCCAATAAATGTTGTCAGCTTCATATTTACAATGCAAAAGCTAGGTTTGGTAAGAACTTTGATTGTACATTAATTTTAATGGATCACATTGATTTGTTTTAATAAAAAGGAGATCAAATTTAGTACGTTAAATTGAAAAATGTTATTCTAATAATGAGACATTATCGGCTTTTCTATTTTATTTTATTTATATTCATAGATTGGTTGGTTCTGACCTGTGATGAAGTGAACTCACTGCTACCATCAATAGTTGAATAGAGGTATATATATGTTACTATGTCTCGAAATTCCCAACTACCAACTTCAGTGGTTACGAAATCTGTACAAAGATATATATATATATTAGGAAATTCACGTGAAAATGAAATTCATAACAATTAATAACTATACAACCTCAACTTTCCATGATGGATCATTATATCATTACAATTAAAAATAAAAAGAAACAGATATAAAAAGTTGGGAATTTTTTTATCACCCATCAAAATAAAGTGGCGACTCTACGTCTTCATAACTAAAATTACCATAACCTAATATTAAAAGACTTGCAGCAAAAATTAAGTTAATGTTCTAATTTTAAAAAATTCTGGTGGTACTCGGTTGGGAATTGGAAACCATGCCAATATATACATATGCAACACTTATTTCAAAGCATTTAGTTAACATAACAATTATTTAATATTTCTTGACATCATAAAAAAATTAAAAAAATAATAAATTGTAATAGTACACAAAGATAGATTAAATTACATAGATAACTAAATTGTAATAGTGCAAACAAAATGTGAAAATAACTAAAAAAAGAGTTAATTTCTTAAAATAATTTGAGTCTAATAATTAATATATTTTCGTTGTTGAATAAAAGTGAGATAAAATTACATTTAATTTAAAACTCATAAACTTCTTTTTTGGGAGTGTATACGAGTTAAGACCAACATTTATTTAGAAAAGAATTACCTTCAGAAGGAAAATCTTCAAGGAGCTTCTCAAATGTAGTTGTTGAAGTCAAAGAGAGTTTTGGACATTTGTAGACAATGCAATTCTTTACATTATGCAATTCAATCTCTTGACTGAAGTTTTTCAGAAGCGTAAATATTAAAAGTTTGAGTCTTGGAAGCTCAACTTTAATCTTTCCTTGTTTACATCCAACAAGCTCTTCTAGTTCATTGGCTCCATTTATGACCAGAAAATGAAGATTGAGAAGGTCATTAGAAGCAGATCCAGAGAATAATCTTTTCAACTTGTGACAATCTTCAACAAGCAATGCTTCTAGTTTTGGGAAGCATGGTTGAGGAGAAAGAATATTAGACAAATTTCTATCCCCTTCAATGATTTGTCTTAATTCTTTGCATTCTTTAATCGTCAAAAGCTTCAACTCTGGTAAGCATCTTACAACAGACTTTGGAAAGATTACTTCCAACTTTCCACAATTCCATATTTTTAATGTGGTAAGATGTTGGAGAGTAAGTGAATTGTTGGGACCCACCCAAATATAAGTCATTTGAGATACCTTATACAACTCCATGTTCTCTAACCTTAAACTCACTTGTTGGCCAATCATTTCATGTTCATTAAGATAAAAAATATGTTCTGCATCAGAATGCGTTACATAAGATGAATTTGAATGGTTTAACTTCTTTAAGCACAATCATCTCATTGGTAGTGGAATTTTTTATGATACCTTACATAAGATGAATTTGAATGGTTTATATTTTTTTGAAGTATGTTAAGTAATTCTTCTTTAACCATGCTTTTATGGGCAAACTTTGAAAAATAGTCATAGATGCATGCTTTGAAAAATAAGCATGTATTTGTTAAACAAGATTTCTAGTAAAGTGATTCTTTACATACCTCTTTAATTGTGAATTGATAGGACAACCAATATAAGACACCCGAACGTTTGGGGTGTCAAACAGAAATTAGGATTTAAACTCTGCAAGAATAGAAACTAGATGTAAAAATAATCAATTGATCTTCCATTGATTACCCAAAAAGAAAATAATCAAAGGGGTATAAGTTTTGTTGTCTTAATCATAGTAGGAGAATTGTTAAAACTAAAAATGAAAGATTCATTGAAAATGAAGAAGTCGATGGAATTTGATTCCAGGACATGTGGAAATTAAAGAAGTTAGGTTCTTTTTACTTGTATCTTTAGCAACAGTGAGTGTTCACATCATTGTTGTGATAAATGACAATGAAAAAAAGCAACACAATGATGAAGTCATGATTATGGTAACATTAAATAGAGGTTTAAGATGAACAAGTGATAAAATAGTTGTTTAGAAAGGAGACAAAAGAGAAAACTTACTACCTCATGCAAATTAGCAACAAAAAACCTCATTGGGTAATTATTATAAAAAGAAGGAAGAGGGGTAAAATATAATGACACCTGGTATAAATATAAATAAACTTAAGCTAATTATTATTTTTAAAAAGCAAATCTTAGTATTTTTTTTAACTGTAATTTTATTACATTATCTATGTGAGTTTTGTCCGTATCTAGGTTATATGTGTTATGATTTTACGATTTTCGGATTCGTAAGATACCTTTTTAATTGTGGATTGATAGGACAACCAATATAAGACACCTGAACGTTTGAGGTTGTCAAACAGAAATTAGGATTTAAAATCTGCAAAAGAACATAAACTAGATGTAAGAATAATAAATAGATCTTTCATTGATTACCTAAAAAGAAAATAATCAAAGGGGTATAAGTTTTTGTTCTTAATCATAGTAGGATAATTTTTGATACTAAAAATGCAAGGTTCATTGAAAATAATAAAATCGATGGGAGTTTGATTCCACGAAAAGTTTAAAAATTGACACGGTTGACTCAATATAGAACAATATTAATAATAAATTTCACTAAGAAAATACCTGATGCAAATTAACAACAAAAGAGAAAACTCACTCATGGAAACCTTTTGTATGTGCTTACAGAGAAAGGTCAATTACAAAAGGAGGGAAGAGGGGGTAAAACATAACGACCTGGTATAAATTAAAATACATTTAAGCTAATTATCATTTTTAAAAAGCAAATCTTAGTTATAATTTTATTACATTATCTATGTGAATTTTGCCCGTATCTAATTTATGTGTTATGATTTTACGATTTTGGGATGACCTGTTATATATTAATATTGTTAAATTAAAATGATTTTCTCACTTCGACTCGTGTTTGGAAATGGCAATTTAATAGCTTTTTTAAAAGTAAATAAAATAGTCATTTGATGTATCTGATTGAAAATAAATCATGTCATTAGTATGTTAATTCTATATAATGAAAATATTATCACCACAAAAACTTGTAAGAACCAATAAAGTGATTCCTAAGATACCTCTTTAATTGTAGATTGATACAAGACACCTGGACGTTCGGGGTTGTCAAACAGAAATTAGGGTTTAAAATCTGCAAAAACAGAAACTTGAGCTAAGAATAATTAATAGATGTTTCATTGGTTAGCCAAAAAGAAAATAATCAAAGGGATATAAGTTCGGTTGTCTTAATCATAGTACGAGAATAAGCTTAGTAAAAAAATTAGAAGATTTAGCCAAATCGATTTAAAATTAGTAAAGAAATTATAAAATACCGTAAAAAAAAGTTTGAGCGAGCATAATTTTTTTATATTTTAACTAAAACACTTTTAAGATAAATGAAATATGTAATACAGTAGAGGGTATAACAATGATGACAGTAGATAATAGGTTATTTTAGTAATATTCATCTCATAAAACATAGAATTTATTAAATTTACATTACCTGCTTGAAGTGAGAGATAGGAGAATTGGTGAGTTAGTGTAGAAAGAGAAAGAGAAAGATAAAGAGAAAGAGATGATGTAGAGCTTCTTCCGTTGCAAAGAAAAGGATTAGAATTTCTTGGAACTAAAACCACAATCTAGAGCATCAAGTTATCGGTTCATAATGATGAAAATAATGGCACAACACAGTTTCCTTTAAATAATTTTATATTTAATAAACAACTCCACATGCAATATAATTGTCTTTAATTTTAAATGAGACCAATTTTAATTTTAGTGTATTAACAAGTAATTGATTTAAGTAAACGTAGATTAGTAGTGTCTCGAGTTTGAACCTTACTAACAGAAAATAACATCGCAATGAAACAATATATAAGTTCGAAGCTACATGTGTCACCATTTTTAACTAAGGAATACTATTAAACACTTCTTCCAACTACTACTTCTACATTCAACTATCTCTACATTTTCTCTATCCCATCAACTACTCCTTTCACAACCTTAAAATACTAACAAATACCATGTAATGTAACTAGGCTATGCTTCACAACTGTTGTTGGAATTGAAGGGCTATAGAAATATGGATGCTTACCTTCCTCTATTACTTTATCACCGTCTGTTGATGGAACAATATCTCCAATTATTTGATCTAGCATGTCACATTCTTCTATCTCGAGAACTTTCAATTGAGTTAAGCCTCCAACAATGTTGGCTGGGAATATATGTTTTAATTCTCGACAGCTATTTATCTGTACATACTGCAGATTCTGGAAAATTTGTACATCTTCACCTTCCTCTGTTTTGTCATCATTTGCTAATATATACTTCAGTTCATCACATCTTGATATTTTTAATATTTTCAATTTTACAAAGTTTCGAGCAAGCACATATGTGAAGAGAAATGTCAACCGTGGACAATCACTTAAATGAAACTTCTCTAAGTTCTCAAAAGGTCCATTGGCAGCAACAAAACAATGCCATATAACTCTTAGATTTCTCATGTTCTCGATTCCAAGCGTATGCAACTTGGAGAAGAGAGTTACCACCTCACTCGAGTGACTACAAGTGTCAATCAAACATTCTAACTCTTCAGAATTATGTATCACCAACTTATTCAACTCATCCAAACCTCCTCCTTCAATTTGAAATATATCAGGGATGATATTTTTTGCACCTCCATGAATAGTTGCCACAAATAGATCCTTTGTTCTTTTTGCCAAACCCTTTATTACCTCATTTGATATGTCAAAATGGTTAAGTAATAAAGTTCTGCCATGAATGTAAATATCTCCATCACTATAATGATCAAAGTAACGATGAAAGTAACGAGACCCTAATACAATTCCATACCTTTGCAGTGTTTCGGGAATGCTAAACGTCTTAAAGAATTCAATATTGTCTTCACTGTTAGCATCCCATTTTCCTTTAATATCAATGATGTACAACTCTTCCAAAAGCGGGATTCTTTTAATCACTTCAAAATTCTTCACCTTAATGTTACATCCATTTAAGTCTAGCAATTTTAGTGTAATCGCAACATCTGTTTGTAATTCAGGAAATGAAGGTAGTAAACAATAATATAACGAGAGACTTTGAAGATTCTTCATACCGCCTAAAATTGAGAAGTCGCTCAATTCATAATTCTCAATGAATAGATAACGAAGATTTGTTAATGTTTCGAAAGATATTGTTAACAATGGTGTTCTTCCATACTCATCGTTGACAAGAATCAAAACTTTGAGCATTCCCATTCTTTTGAAAATCTCATCAAATTCTTTCATCTTTGTCCGTAAGCATAAAAACTCAAGATTGGAGCAATCCAAATCATTTGGAAATTTCACACACCATAGATATCTAACTGAATTTTGTTCCACTCTAACATCTTTTTCCACTTCACACTTGATAATCTTATTCTCATCTTTTGCTATTATGTGGGCTACATCGCGAACTATATCATGCATTTTGACACGTTCATGATCTGCATCCAACAATAAACAACAACTAACAAGCTTAATTTTAGCTGCAATCACTTCACTCCTTGCCTCTTCATATGAGTCAACTTCTCCAACTACACCTAATCCTATTGCACATCTTGTTAAAATTTCAATTTCAATTTCAGAATCTTCAGCAAACACAGAGCACAACAGGAAAAGTGATTTAGCTTCTTTAGTATCTAAATTATCATAGCTCAACTGCAGGCACTTGTAGGGATCAGTCAAACCTCTTTCAATATTTATTGGCTTAGAATGTCTCAATTTATTCAATGCAACCCTCCATACCGTCTCAGCTTTTCCCTTCAAACTACAAGCAACAGCTGCAATGGCAACCGGCAATCCTTTACATTCATCGGAAATTAATCTTCCCAGATCCTTTAAGGTATCAGAGGTGGCATCTGATATAAGTGCTTTATTTTGGAAAAGAGTCCATGCTTCTTCATCGGTTAAAATGGGCAAGTAAATCTTTCTTTGACAATCCATTAAAGTACAAACTGCTTCTGATCTAGTGGTAATGAGAATCTTGCAGCCTTTAAGGTGTTCAGAAGAAGGAATTCCAATACGGCCAAAGTCAAGCTTCTCCCACACATCATCTAGAATTATAAAAACATTTTTCTCTTGAGTTAATCTTGAGCACAATCTTTGGGCTCTCTGCATTTCTTCGGTTTCTGGAAATTCAACTTGCAGTGAACTTGCTATTTTCTCTTGAATCCTCCCAACTTCCACTGTACTAGAAACAGGCACAAAAAGAACTTTCTCAAAAAGATGCTCTGCTTCTACGAACTTCCTAATTTCCATTGCTAATGTGGTTTTACCACAACCTCCCATTCCATACAACCCAATCATGGAAACATCATTATTTTTCACTCCATCCAGTAGTTGCTCGTATGCAGATTGTCTACTCTCAAAATTCATGCTTTTTTCTGAAAGAATGTGCAGGGTGCCTGAAGGTAGCGTAGGGATGCGGTCAAATGACACATATTTTTTACCCTCTTCAATGAACTTTTCAAGGTCAAAAACTTTATTTGCTAGCTTTTTTCCCATACGATATCGCCAAATCCAATTTGGACAATATCCAAAGCAACACATGTTTTTTGTTCTTGCCTCTTCTAGCAACTGATTCACTTTGCCTATGTTACTGATAGCATCTTGCAGCCACTTGTGAACAACTCCACTGGTCTCTCTAGTTTTTCTCTTGGCATGTTCAACATATTTTTGGACATCATCTCTTGTTACAATCAAATCGCGCTCTTCTTGCTCAAGCTTTTTGACAGAATTGTTAAAGGAGCGAAGATAACGCAATTGATTTAATGCGCCACACACTAAATCTCTTGAAACAGAAGATGCAAAGCCCACAAGGTAGTCCATCAATTTCTTCCACCAAATGCAACTTTTTTTAACCTGAACAACAAAGTTTAATTTTGTTGATATTTGTTTATATTTATAGAAACGCTTTTAAATCGTATCAAATTTAGAAAAAAATTGTAAATAGGAAATGAACAAAAAATATGTAATTCTGTAAAATGTTAATTGTTATAGAGAATTCTATAAATCAAGTTATTATATGCATGAAGAGATTGGTGACCTCGTGAGTAAGAAGAATTCCACACTTACTTTCATGTCTTCAACGCTTGTTACTTTATTTCCTATCTATAATTTAATTTTCAATTTTTTTCTTTCAAATAGAAAACTTCACTTTAATTCCTTATAGTTTTTTTTATTAGACTATAAAATAATTTTTTCCTCTATTTCGTTCATCAATATTAATTTTCTTTTACTAAGGTGACATTTTTCGTATTTTGTTATATATCAATAAATTTAATAAATTAGTATGTTACACTAACAAAATATAATATATAGAGTTGAATTAGATCTATATTTCACTATCATATATAATATGATACCAAAAGTATATCATTGCAAGATTACTTGCGCCTATTATATTTTCCACTATCAATCTCCTCTAACATTTATGCATTCGATTCGACACTACCTTAACAACATGTATCATATTCATTTATAATATGGTATAAGTGAGGTTTTATGTCTCATGTACATAACTTATTATAATTAAATAGTCAATAAGTAAATAAATTAATAAGTAAAGGCAAACCAATAATTCGGCTAATAAGGAGCAATTTTCTAACTCCCTCCACCACTCCATACCTATTTTGTTCTTGTTATAAAACGGATGTCAACATCCGTTTCACCTTCAACGGATGTTGACATCCGTTTCACTTTCAACGGATGTTGACATCCGTGAAAGGATGTTGACATCCGTTTACATATTTTATATTTTAGTTTATTAATTTTATTTTAAAAAAAAGAAATCTTCAACGGATGTGGTACATCCGTTTAATAAATCTTTCAAAAATATTTTAATTATTATTTAAATAATAATACATCAATTAAATTAATAAGTATTATTTTATTAAATAAAATAAATTTAATTTATAAATAATTAAGTAATAATTTTAAAAAATTAAATAATATTTATATATTAATTTAAAATACAATAAATTAAAAAACTAAAAACAAAAAAAAAAACTTCAACTCGTCACATCCGTTAACAATGTGGCACATCCATTTTAATAAATTTTTTAAAAATATTTTAATTATTATTTAAATAATAATACATAAATTAAATTAATAATTAGTATTTTATTAAATAAAATAAATTTAATTTATAAATAATTAAGTAATAATTTTAAAAAAGTTAAATAATATTTATATATTAGTTTAAAATATAATAAATTAAAAAAATAAAAACTAAAAAAAAGACTTCAACGGATGTCGCTACATCGGTTAACGGACGTGACATATCCATTTTAATAAATTTTTTAAAAATATTTTAATAATTATTTAAATAATAATACATAAACTAAATTAATAATAATTATTTTATTAAATAAAACAAAATTAATTTCTAAATAATTAAGTAATAATTTTAAAAAAATTAAATAATATTTATATATTAATTTAAAATACAATAAATTAAAAAACTAAAAACTAAAAAAAAAAATGACCTCAACGGATGTGGTACATTCGTTAACAGATGTGGCACATTCGTTGAAGAATTTTTTCTTTAACGGATGCCCTCAACTGTTTAAGAAAAGAGGTGGGAGTGTAGGATATTTTAAAATATAAAAGATAGTTTTGGAATTTAAAAATAATGTGGTGATGTAGGGAGCAACGTGGGGTGGTATAGCGAGTAACCCTCTTGAGAACGTTTATAAGTATGTAAAAGTTTCTTTGTCCTACATCCATCAAATTGAATCTCCATAACAGTGCACTGAAGAACAATCTCTCAAAGAGAAAAAGGCTCACACTTATTCATCTCTCATTGAATCTTTAGAACACTAAAGACTAATTTCTCATGGAGAAAGGTATACATACCCTCATTTAATATATATGAGAATTATGTAATTTTAAGATCCCATTCTAGTGTTGTATTTAAAAGCCAATAAATTTTATCCTATGTATTTTTTAGTGTTTTAATGAAATAGTTTCTTTTTTTACATGAGAAAAAAATTAAACAAAAATATATATATATATATATATATATATATATATATATATATATATATATATATATATATGAAAGTGCTAGTGGGTATTATATTTGTTTGAAATTAAATGTAAGATGAATTTGTTAGTCGCCAAAGGAGACAAAGGTTTTATGTTTATGTTGTTCCAAATTAATGATATTTATGTAAATTACTCATGAAATAAAGGATGCTACACTATATGTGTATTAGTTTATATGTATATTGAAATTCATTAATAAAAGACATTTACAGATCACTCAAGGGTTTATTATTTTATTTTATAAGTAATGAATATAATTGTACACAATTTTATATGTTCATTACTTTTACTTATATATCCAAATGCAGTATGTGATTCTAACTAATACATATTTTAATTGTCATTAATATTATAATTAGCATCATAATGTTATGTGTGGTATGTTATGTATCACTTAAAGGAGAATGCCAATATACGTTAACTGTGGTTTGATTGTTACGAGTAAATTATGTATTTTATTAGTCAATGTTTATGTGAAATTTCATTATGAAGTATCGATTCTAATCTAATGAATTTTCGTGTAACATTTGTGTCAATGTTTAATGGGCATAATTTCTTTTAATTTGGTTAATGGATATTTTAACTTCTTTAAGCACAATCATCTCATTGGTAGTGGAATTCTTTATGATACTTTACGTAAGATGAATTTGAATGGTTTATATTTTGAAGTATTTTAAGCAATTCTTCTATAACCATGCTTTTATGGATGCAAGGTTTGAAAAATAGTCATAGATGCACGCTTTGAAAAATAACCATGTATTTGTTAAACAAGATTTCTAGTAAAGTGATTCTTAACATACCTTTTTAATTGTGAATTGATATAGGACAACCAAAGACAGCCGAACGTTTGGGGTGTCAAACAGAAATTAGGATTTAAAATCTGCGAGAACAGAAACTAGATGTAAGAATAATCAATAGATCTTTCATTGATTACCCAAAATGAAAATAATCAAAGGGATATAAGTTTTGTTGTCTTAATCATAGTAGGAGAATTGTTGAAACTAAAAATGTAAGATAATAGGTAATTTTAGTAATATGCATCTCATAAAACATAGAATTTATTAAATTTATAATGATGGAAGTGAAAATGAGGAAATATAGATAAGTTTACATTAACAGAGAGAGAAATACCTCGAGAGAGATAGGAGAATTGGTGAGTTAGTGTAGAAAGAGAAAGAGAAAGAGATGATGTAGAGCTTCTTCCATTGCAAAGAAAAAGATTAGAATTTCTTGATAGCTCGAGAGAGATGAAAGTAATGCATTGCTTGAATCACTCCAACACGCAACACAACAGAATAAAACCACACTTTCGAAACACTCTAACAACCATATATACCTTTTTCTTAACATTTCCTTCTTTTCTTTTCCACCAAGATAATGAGTGTTCACAAGTTGATACTATGTATCTATAGTCATCCTATCAATAAGCGGGTAATTAAAATGATCATACCTATTACTTATTACAGATTTTACCTTATAGATATCCTTTATTATACTTTTTTTGCCATTCTTATATCATACTCAACTCTAGAGTCTACACTTGTGTGCTCGTGTATCCAACACAATCAACGCATTCTTATTTCATTCTGTTTTGACTTTGTTGTCATTTTCAGTGCATGTTGATTCTGTGATATATTGCTTAAATGAGAAAGTATCAGGTGCAAGCCATGAATTGCTTAAGCCATGTTAACTTGTTTCTGTTTCTTACTTTCTTAATCAGTTCTAGCACCTATCTTAGGTTCATTTTGAGTGCTTCCCTGCTTGATAGATCGTTTATTGAATAAGTTTAAATTTTTGGAATTCCAAGCACCAAACTGTTTGTGAAAAGTCTTGTTGGGTGCTGTTTTTGCTGGTCAATTCAATCAGCGATGTCGTCGGAAATCAAACCCGTTGCGGCAACACTCATTGCGCCACGAGAATGGAGGATGCGCCTGGCTCTTCGAACTCGCCTCCCTCGCTCCAAGAACGATTCAGAACCGAGAAAAGTAAAGTTGTATATTTGGATGTTAGATTTACAACCGCTTAGGAATAATTTAGAAAAGAGGTCTAAAACTCTATTTACCACTTTTTTATTGGGAAAATATCACATCATCAATATTTGTTGTAATTTTTTGACTTTTAAGTATAAACGTTTTTTTAGACGTGATTGGATGAGTTAAAACTTTATAATTTGTTACTTTTAACCATTGTGACGAAATGATTTATATCATAAATTATTTTATTTAAATTAGCCCAACCTATTTTATGTATTGATATGGTACATCGTTATAATTATATTGGATATATACTCTAGAAAGTATTAAGGTAATTATGCAATAATATATGTATATAAAGTTGTTTCTAAATGGATAAAAGCTTTAATTATAAGTAATTTTTAATTTTAACTTGTTGAAGAAAAATTAGGAACTCCGTAGTTGATGTAAATCAGTTTGCTCCAAGAGTCTACACTCATGTTATTTTCACTAGAGTTTCCCAAAAGTCCTCAAATAGATTGGTTTGTTCCAAAAGTCTTGTACTTATTTCAAGAGTTCCGAATTGTGCACAAAAAAAAGATCATTACAATTGTGGCGTTGATATTAAAATACAAAAAATGAAGAAGTGAATACCATTAATCTCAAAACAGAAAAGGTACTGCAAGTGGCTTTGAGCACTTCCTAATTGTTGGTGATGAAGTTTACTTCCAAACTAGCAGATGAAGTTTAGTAAATGATATCTCAGTACTCTTTTAGTGAAGATGTCATTATTTAGGTCTAAAGGAAAAATAAGTTACATAAAGGAACGAATAGCCTTTTTGATTTTTGGTAACACTTGTTTTGTCGTTGTAGCCAAGAGCAACCTCTTACACAACAACAAACAAGATAACAGACATACAACAAAATGAAACAAATGAAATATAGGAAGTAAATTGAAACTAGTTGATGAGAGCAACCTTAACAATAACAATGAACAACGAAAACCCTCACGGGATATTTGTAGCAGCCATGCGATTGAGCTCATATTCACTACACAAATCTGACCATTTGTAAGCCACGTCAAACAATTCTTGCTCAACTTTTCTTTTATCTTCCAACATTTGAGATCTGTCCTTCATCACATTTTCAAGCTCTTTTTTGTACCCTATAGTTTCGGCAATGCATTTATTCTTTTCCTTCTCCAAAGATGATAAGGCAGCCTCACAAACTTTTATTTGTTCCTTCAAAACAACTTCCTTCAGTTGAGCTTCATTGTAGAAATTCTCTGCCTCAGAAATTTTGGAAACAAGAGTAGTGGCCACCTCATTCTGACAAGCTTCAAGCTTTCCCAGCTTGTCGGTGGCAGCAAAGCCTTGCTTAAAGGAGCGTAGAATGGTTGGGAAATGTTGGAGCATAGTGTCTATAATACGTTTGAGTCCATCTGATAGAGTCACATCTTTGAAAGGAAGGTTGGACAGCAAATTAAGAGTAGACCAAAGACGAAGAGTGTCAGTTTCAGAGCTAACTACGTCCTTCAGAGACATCTTCAAAAACTTTTCTAGTTCAGCGAGGGTCTTTCCCACTGGGCTATCTTTACTCTCTTTTCCTGATACAAATAAGCTTATGACATCGTTGGTCCCAAAGTCCGGAATAATTTTAGGATGGTCAATTTCTTTAGCAGTGCCCGCCTCAGTTTGGCTGCTCGTAATTTCACTCTGAGAGGAATAAGGAGAAAATATATAACAGACAAGACGTTAGCATCAAGCCATAATAATTGCAAAGCATTTAGTTTCTTAATACCAATTTTGATAAAATCATAAAAATACAAGGAGTAGAAGTTAAACTATGAACGTGACGGAAACAGATTTATTAAATTTAAATCCCAATTTGAAATTCAGTATGTTTTGTTTTTCTTAATTTTATTTATGCGGAAAATGATAAATCAGAATGACAACATCATATTTATATTAACCAAATAAGTAGGAGATGTGAATTGTTTAAAATAAACTTACATGTAGATATGATTTACTTTGGAAAGTAATTTTCTGGTCCAACTGAGTATTAACAGGTGGAGAAAGAATTGATGAAGCTGCCATATTGATGAAGCTCACATTTTCGGGTGTTTCACGTAGAGGCATGTTCAAACAACTTGGAGTTGACCTTTCAACTGGTTGTGAGCTTGTTAATGTTGTTGCTATTCTTGGTATTTCTGAAGTGGAAACTTCTGCAACAAATTCCTCCTCTGCTTCTTCATTTCTCAGGGTCCCAATGTGGTCATTAGAAGCAACACCTTCTTCCAAGCTAATCTTAGGCCCATCAGCTCGTTCAACAGCCTGAGAATCTTGTACAATGTGAGTTGCAACACCACCTCCAATGCCAATGTCTTCAACACCAGTTGACAAAGATTTTGTCTTAGCACCCTCTGCTGCAGGCCCCTCTTTAATACTATCATTTCTTACGTCCCCAATCTCCTGTGTATCACAAATTGAAAAAATATGATTGAGTTAGTGGCTCTAAAGTTACTAAAGATATCACAAAGATATGATTGCGAAAAAATATTACAAAGATAGTCTATCACTGATGCTAGAACTTTTCCAATAAATGTGTCATTTTCACCAATACAATTTCAATGCTAAACCTAAATTTGGTAAGGTAACTATCATTATAACTAGTCCACTAATTTCTTTCAGTGACGAAAAAATATGTAATTATTATTAATTACATTTTACATTTTTGTATGTTATGTTTTATAAATGTTTATGAACTTTATTATTGATGACGAAATGATCAGCAATACGAAAAAATTAGGATTTAAAATCTGCGAGAACAGAAACTAGATGTAAGAATAATCAATAGATCTTTCATTGATTACCCAAAATGAAAATAATCAAAGGGATATAAGTTTTGTTGTCTTAATCATTTGTTGAAACTGAAAATGTAAGATAATAGGTAATTTTAGTAATATGCATCTCATAAAACATAGAATTTATTAAATTTATAATGATGGAAGTGAAAATGAGGAAAGATAGATAAGTTTACATTAACAGAGAGAGATACCTCGATAGATAGTGTAGAAAGAGAAAGAGAAAGATTAAGAGAAAGAGATGATAAGTAGAGCTTCTTCCATTGCAAAGAAAAGGATTAGAATTTCTTGATAGCTCGAGAGAGAGATGAAAGTAATGCATTGCTTGAATCACTCCAACACGCAACACAACAGAATAAAACCACACTTTCTCAACACTCTAACAACCATATATACCTTTTTCTTAACAATTGGTTCTTTTCTTTTCCACCAAGATAATGAGTGTTCAGAAGTTGATACTATGTATCTATACTCATCCTATCAATAAGCGGGTAATTAAAATGATCATACCTATTACTTATTACAGATTTTACCTTATAGATATCCTTTATTACACTTTTTTTGCCGTTCTTATATCATACTCAACTCTAGAGTCTACACTTGTGTGCTCGTGTATCCAACACAATCAACACATTCTTATTTCATTCTGTTTTGACTTTGTTGTCATTTTCAGTGCATGTTGATTCTGTGATATATTGCTTAAATGAGAAAGTATCAGGTGCAAGCCATGAATTGCTTAAGCCATGTTAACTTGTTTCTGTTTCTTACTTTCTTAATCAGTTCTAGCACCTATCTTAGGTTCATTTTGAGTGCTTCCCTGCTTGATAGATCGTTTATTGCATAAGTTTAAATTTTTGGAATTCCAAGCACCAAACTGTTTGTGAAAAGTCTTGTTGGGTGCTGTTTTTGCTGGTTAAGTCAATCAGCGATGTCGTCGGAAATCAAACCCGTTGCGGCAACACTCATTGTGCCACGAGAATGGAGTATGCGCCTGGCTCTTCGAACTAGCCTCCCTCGTCCCAAGAACGAATAAAGTTGTATATTTGGATGTTAGATTTACAACCGCTTAGGAATAATTTAGAAAAGAGGTCTACAACTCTAGTTACCACTTTTTTTATTGGGAATATATCACACTATCAATATTTGTTGCAATTTTTTGACTTTTAAGTATAAACGTTTTTTTTAGAACTTGAGGTATTTATAAGAATTGTTGCTTATCTTAATTTTTCTATCAATTACATTTGGACATGATTGGATGAGTTAAACTTGATATAATTTGTTACTTTTAACCAGTGACGAAATTATTTATATCATAAATTATTTTAATTAAATTAGCCAACCCTATTTTATGTATTGTTATGGTATATCGTTATAATTATATTGGATATATACTCTAGAAAGCATTAAGGTAATTATGCAATAATATATATATATATATATAAAGATTTTTCTAAATGGATAAAATCTTTAATTATGTTGAACGGTTGAAATATTGGTGTATGGTTATATGTAGAAGATATTAAGTTATAAAGTGTTACATATGGTTATAAGCCAATTCATTTTTAACAACTTATTTACTTATTTTTACAATTAATCAACTTAAATATTAGAAACTCCATAGTTGATGTAAATTATTTTGACTAGAGTTGCCGAAAAGTCCTCAAACAGATTGGTTTGTTCCAAAAGTCTTGTACTTATTTCAAGAGGTCCAAAATTGTGCACAAACAAATATCATTACAATTGTGGCGTTGATATTTGAATACAAAAAAAAAATGAAGAAGTGAATATCATTAATCTCAAAACAGAAAAGGTATTGCAAGTGGCTTTGAGAACTTCCTAATTGTCGGTGATGAAGTTTACTTCCAAACTAGGAGATGAAGTTTAGTAAATGATATCTCAATACTCCTTTTAGTGAAGATGTTATTATTTAGGTCTAAAGGAAAAATAATATTAAGTTACATAAAAGAACAAATAGCCTTTTTGATTTTTCGTAGCACTTGTCTTTGTAGCAAAGAGCAACCTCTTACACAACAACAAACAAGATAATAGACATACAACAAAATGAAACAATTGAAATATAGGAAATAAATTGAAACTAGTTGATGAGAGCAACATTAACAATATCAATGAACAACGAAAACCCTCACGGGATATTTGTAGCAGACATGCGATTGAGCTCATATTCACTACACAAATCTGACCATTTGTAAGCCACGTCAAACAACTCTTGCTCAACTTTTCTTTTATCTTCCAACATTTGAGATTTATCCTTCATCACATTTTCAAGCTCCTTTTTGTACCCTATAGTTTCCGCAATGCATTTATTCTTTTCCTTCTCCAAAGATGATAAGGCAGCCTCATAAACTTTTATTTGTTCCTTCAAAACAACTTCCTTCAGTTGAGCTTCATTGTAGAAATTCTCTGCCTCAGAAATTTTGGAAACAAGAGTAGTGGCCACCTCATTCTGACAAGCTTCAAGCTTTCCCAACTTATCGGTGGTAGCAAAGCCTTGCTTAAAGGAACGTAGAATGGTTGGGAAGTGTTGGAGCATAGTGTCTATACTACGTTTGAGTCCATCTGATAGAGTCACATCTTTGAAAGGAAGGTTGGACAGCAAATTAAGAGTAGACCAAAGGCGAAGAGTGTCAGTTTCAGAGCTAACTACGTCCTTCAGAGACATCTTCAAAAACTTTTCTAGCTCAGCGAGGGTCTTTCCTACTGGGCTATCTTCACACTCTTTTCCTGATGCAAATAAGCTTATGACATTGTTGGTCCCAAAGCCTTGAATAATTTTAGGATGGTCAATTTCTTTACCAGTGCCTGCCTCAGGTTGACTGCTCGTAATTTCACTCTGGGAGGAATAAGAAGAAAATATATAACAGAAAAGACGTTAGCATCAAGCCACAATAGTTACAAAGCATTTAGTTTCTTAACACCAAATTTTATAAAATCATAGAAAAGCAAAAAGTAGA